>NW_015506768.1:166399-188747 GCF_001515645.1 Sinocyclocheilus grahami
CTTGTTGTTTGTAATTTCTCCGATCACAAATGCAGACATGGTTTTATGTTTACGCGGCGCGATGCAACGCAACACGTAAAAATACCGTATAAGTCATTATAATCCATAATTATGTTCCTACTGGATGCAACGAATGCCTCGTTTATAATGGGTTTTCATGTTTTTGAATCATCGCTCTGGCCGGACAGGGCATCACAATATGGTAAGGGGTGTAACATTTCCGTCACACGCTTGAGGTATTCGGCCAATCACAACGCACTGGATAGCTGGCCAATCACAGCACACCTCGCTTTTTCAGACCGATGAGTTTTGTAAAAATCGACGTGTTTTTGAAAGGCGGGGCATAGAGGAGAAACAATGTACAGTATGTGGAAAATAATGTGTTTTTTGAACCTTAAACCGCATAAACACATTTCATTACACCAAATACACAAAATAATGTTATTTTTAGCAGCATCATATGACCCCTTTAAAGAAAGGAAGATACTGTTGATATTTCAAATGAATGGTTCACTGCGTAGCTAATGGGGAGTGAAATTACAGTATTTTAGACACCAAGGTCCACTTCCAGATGTAAATCTCAGTCAGTTTTTCTTTTTGCAACAGACCTACCATGGCCAAGATTTTTAATGTATTTTAATGTACTTATTTAAAATACATTAAAAACAGTAATACTGTGAAATATAATTAGAATTTCAAATCATTGTTTTCTATTTGAAATTTTAATATGAAATTTATTCCAGTGACGTAAAGCTGAATTTTCAGCATCATTACTCCAGTCTTCAGTGTCACATGATTTTTTCAGGAGTCTTTGATGAACAGAAAGTTCAAAAGAACAGCATTGGTTTGAAACAGAAATATTTTGTAACATTATAAATGTCTTTTTTCTGTCACATTTAGTCAATTTAATGCATCCTTGCGAAATAAAAATTATATATTTTTTAAAGAAATCACTAACTCCAAATGTTTAAACTGTAATTTATATCTCTTAATATAGTAAATAGTTGGACATGATACCATCGTTGCTTTGTTTGTGATGAATGCCATGCCAGCTTCTGTGGTTATTTTCATTGCGAGAAAAATGTATGGCTAAATTATATCAGGTTTTTACAATTTATTTTCGCTAAAAACTGTATTTGGCTAAACTCTGTTAAAAATCTCTTCAAAAGAGTTAACTGAATAATAAAGTCTTTCCATCCTTGCTTCATGGGGTGAGTAGTTCAGATGAGCCTTGTTTACCAATTTTACATCATTCTATTGTTTTGAATCAAAAGGTTTATTTATAATCAAAAGTGATATTGCCATTAGAGAACAATGGTTTCCCTTACTTTGCCAGAACTGAGGGTTCCTTTGCCTCAATTGTCGTTGGCGCAACCATGCTTCTCATGGCTTGCATCTGAGCTTCAGAGCAGGCCGAAGTGTTAGTGTTGTCTGTAGAGCAACTCAGGTCAGTAGAAGGCCAAGACTCGGAGTAGCTCAGCTGGCGTTCAGTAGTAGGAGGGCAGAGCAGGACAATACGTGATCTTTCATGGCAGACCTGGTCCTCGGTCCTCAAAGGTAACGCCTGAGTGGGAGGATCTGAAGGACTGGGTGGCTCAGTAAAGCGGACAGGACTCAAGGCCTGCAAAGTGCAATCCAAGACATCACCACCATGTGTTTTTGCAAGCTAAAGCTTTGTTTTTCCAATCTCAGCCCTTGCAATTGCTAGTTATCATTGCATTGAGACACCAATAATTTGTTAATGCAGTTCAGATAAGGACTAGACTAGAAACTAGACAACTAGTTACTAAATAGTGCACAGTACATGAATACTATTTAAAAAATAGTATTTGATATACAATGCACTATGCAATGGTGAACGTTTCAAGCAGAAATACTTTCTATATTGACGGTTTAGTACTTTAAAAATCAATTTGTTTAGAATTCAAGATGTGAGAACTGTGAAAGAAATGTGCAGAATTCAAAAAAACATTGAAACTGTATCCAATGCAAACCATGAAAGTCACAAAATATAAAGATACGTGAAGTGCACAGGACAGACACTACTCTCACCAGTCTTCTTTGTTGCTTTGGGATTTTTTTGGATCTTGATGGACTGTAGTGGCTCCTGGACAAAGGGGGATCCGGAGGAAATGGATTCTGTCTTGTGAAAACAGCTGCGCTGTTAAGAAATTGAAAAGTGACAAAGTGTTTCACATCAGCCTGATGTAATCGAGTTTAATCCGACAGGATTTGACATCCAACCCACCTTGATCTCATAGCGTTCGTGCAAACCTGTTCTGCTTGATAAAAACATAGGACGCAAGTGGAATTTCGTCATACTGTAGGATCCATGAATGTCTAAATAAAGACACAACAGTTTAACGAAACTACATTATGATCCGAATGGCTGTTTCTGTGTTGCATGAGTGTATCGTAACCGTCGCGTGATTACGTTTCTATGGGATTAAACGGTCTTTTAGCTCACTATTAACAAGCTATACCCTATTTAAACTCTCAAAAACAAACTATATCCGAATATAACCACAAACTCATTGCAAATTTGTTGTTTAGTTTGATGTTTCTTAAAAAAATGATCTCCGCTTACTTTTCGAATTGTGTGACTGTGTTGTATCCTGGGATATGCAGTCCGACAACTGTTGTTTACATTGTTGTCGAAGACAGTTGACCAGCCAATAGAGCTTCGTATTTTGTGATCGACAGCAAATTGAACCAATAAGAGCGCTGCGCTCTCATCCGCTGCAGCCAATGACGAGCTAGGAATCTCATTGCGCGCGGAAGAGGAATGTCGGATTGTGACAGAAGCGGCTCGTCGTCAGTCTCTCAGCGAAGGGTTGAAAGGTGAATAGCGTGTTGGTTTGTATTTATAAAGTGTTTCCCGCTCATAAATAGTGTTATTTAAAATAGTATGTTATTTTTCAGAGATTTATGAAGTCGGCGAAGAGTTAATCAGGAATGTAATTGGTTTTCTAGCTAGCTAACATCAGCCGTTTATATCATTGTAGCTGATTAGCAAAATAATACTGTCTATTTAACGTTACTTGTTTTTCATACTCCCTGTGCGTTCCCTTTTGCAAACGTTTGTACTGATTTACCGAAAAAAATTATATATATATATATATATATATATATATATATATACACACACAAGAGGAATGTCGGATTGTGACAGAAGCGGCTCGTCGTCAGTCTCTCAGCGAAGGGTTGAAAGGTGAATAGCGTGTTGGTTTGTATTTATAAAGTGTTTCCCGCTCATAAATAGTGTTATTTAAAATAGTATGTTATTTTTCAGAGATTTATGAAGTCGGCGAAGAGTTAATCAGGAATGTAATTGGTTTTCTAGCTAGCTAACATCAGCCGTTTATATCATTGTAGCTGATTAGCAAAATAATACTACAATAATATTACTACAATAACTATAATAATACACACACAGAGAGAGAGAGCTGGGTAGATTACTCTCCAATTGTAGTCCATTACTGATTAAAACTAGTTAGTAACGTAATCTAGGTTACTCATTTTAGGTAATGTATTCTGAATTTTTTTTAGATTATTTTTTTTTCTACCTTGTTTTAAAACATACTATTAAATTATAGTATGTTATTTTTCAGAGATTTATGAAGTCGGCGAAGAGTTAATCAGGAATGTAATTGGTTTTCTAGCTAGCTAACATCAGCCGTTTATATCATTGTAGCTGATTAGCAAAATAATACTGTCTATTTAACGTTACTTGTTTTTCATACTCCCTGTGCGTTCCCTTTTGCAAACGTTTGTACTGATTTACCGAAAAAAATTATATATATATATATATATATATATATATATATATACGTAATCTAGGTTACTCATTTTAGGTAATGTATTCTGAATTTTTTTTAGATTATTTTTTTATCTACCTTGTTTTAAACATACTATTAAATTAAGAAAATAAACAAAGAGAAAGAAAATATATTCTTTTTTTTTAAATCAACATTGTAAAATGTTTTAAACCTTACATTACGTCAGGGTTTCCCCACCTGGGCTTAATGTAAGAACTGCAGCAGGTTTGTGAGTTGATAAAAAGGTAATAATAACTAATTAAATCATAAAATGTCAAATAAATAATTTAAACACTTGAACACTAAAATTATAAATAATTTGCTTACCCGCATGTCAATGCGACCCTTAATCAACAGCAGTGATCTGTAAACATGCGAATGTGTGTTCGATTATTGAAATATTAACTTCCTCAAAGATATTTCAAGTAAATATTTCATGTCAAAGGGTTTTGCCTGACAAAAACATGAACAAACATTAATGAAAACAGCAATGACATTACATGCTCAAAGTCTTTCAGAATTAATACATTATCAATGATTTACTGCCATTGTGTGAATAATATGTAATCAGGTAATCCATAAAAAAGTAACTAATCTGATTATGAGCATTATAAAATGTAATGTTCTCTAATTATGAGTACTTGATTTTTGGAATCTGATTATGTAATCCTGATTATGTACCCAGCTCTGTATATATATAATTAGTATAAGATGTAATAATTATATTTGTATTGTAGATTCAGAATGTAAATCATAATTGTAAATGCAGTACACACACACACACACGCACACACACATATATATATATATATATATATATTATATATACGTACATATTATTATTAGTAGTAGTAGTATATATGTAGTAGTAGTAATTATGTTTGTAGATACAGATTGACAATACACTGAATACACTGTAAATGCAGTGTTTATATATATATATGTGTGTGTGTGTATATATATATATATATATACATAAAGATAAAAGTATATCAAACTGCAGCAAATCAACTTAATTTTACGTGTTTCTTTTATATTAGTCCTATAGTAATTAATTAACACATCCTCATCTGAATAAAATTACAGGGGGAAAAAATCAGGAAGTACAATGCTTCACTGTAAAATCAAGACTGAGAAAGCAGGTGAGGCTGCAAACATAAGCTTATTTTTACATTTCTGTGTTAGAATGTTTTGTGGTTAAAAACAAATGTTCTTTTGCAGATGCTGGGGCTCGAAACCGCCTTGATGCAGTATTACAAGGTCTGGTTGAGAGGAGTGACAGTGAGAGGTTAGTGCATTAGTGTGTCGTGAGCTTTGAAAGCTTTAGGCTGTAACAGCGCAGCTGCAAATGGACCTCAAGCAATTAGAGCTCATTAGTGATGGGTCCACTTTAGAAGATTGTCAGTATGCCTCAATGTAATAACTTACTGTAAAATAACAGTCTATCAGAACAAGATTGATGTAATATATATAGTGTTAGTGGCACAGTGATTTACTTAAACATACCATCACAAAATGGAAACTATTATTGCCCAGCTGAATATATTAAAAAATATATTATTTTAAAGAGGGGTGATTCTTTTCTATACCCACTGTAGAACATCTGAGTCTCAGAGATGAGATCTTACCAAAGAGTTTCCAGTTTGCATGCAGGATTTTCCAGTACTCTTGAAAGTAGCTTCACACCTGAGTATCCTATGTCATTTCCTGACAGACTCAGATCAAGCAGGTCTGAGGTGTTATTTTAAAGGGGGTGATCCTTTTCTATACCCACTGTACATCCAGTACACTCACGATATATACTATAAATAAATAACTGTTTTATTGTTTATATATCATCACAAAATGTAAATTGTTATCACTGCCCAGCTCTAATCTTTTAAATGAGACTATAAGGCATTAAGATATTATAAATATTAACATCATGATTTTGTGTAAAGCTGCTTTGAAACAGTGTGCATTGTGAAAAGTCTCAGCATAAAATGTGTAATGCCTATTGTAATAATCATTTAACATTTTTTTATAATGAATCCCCTATAAATATCATATTTTACTCTCATTCTGTATTCTGGTAAAACTTAATTTTTACCAAACTTAACTTAAAAAAGGAATGTCACATTCACCACCTACATCCCTAACTTATTTGGAATCTAATGTTTTTTGGGGGATTTTCCACAGAATTAGAGAACCAAACATCTAGGACAACAGAAAGTTATTAGGAAATCTGAACAACTAGGTTCTCTGAACATAATGACCATTTATGGCGTCTCAAAGATTGTGTTTCCACTGAGCTCAGAAAAATATTTAGTGTCCTATTGATTAATAGCTTTGTTTGTTACAATCCATTTATATTTCAGCTGTCTGACTAATTGCCACCCTGATGGTCTGAGATTATTTACTGATACGTTTCTGGAAATACTCTCATGTTTTTCATGTTTTTCAGTAATGCTTTAATTTGTTTCCTGAAAACCTTTAAAAGTACCCAAATAAATAACAATTCAGGAAAAAAATACTGACAAGAAATTACTTTTATATAGTAGAGCAGTTGTTTGGGGAAAATTGGCATTTGTATAATCCTTTGTGCTCTTTCTTCCTTTTCCTGCATAGAGAGCAGAATGAAGAGGATTCTGGGAAAATTGTGGCAGACTCTTTGAGCAAGTATGCACATACAATATGTTCATATGAGTGATATAAACATTGTCTTCTCTTGACCAGGAAAAAGGTTTAAGATGTAAAATGATTAAGACTTACTTAACAGTCATATGTAATGCACATTAAATGTTTTATTTTAGCTTTCTTTTCTCTTTTATAGGGATTTGTCACCTTCTTCTGCAGGGAAAAGGCAAGCAGAATCTTCTCTTGACCTTTATTTTAAAGGAATAGTTCACCTAAAAATAAACAGTTGCTGGACATTTACTCAAGCCACCCAAGATGTAGATGAGTTTGTTTCTTCATCGGAACATTACATCACTTGCTCACCAATGGATCCTCTGCAGTGAATGGGTGCCGTCAAAATGAGAGTCCAAACATTAATTAACACAACTCCAATCCATTAATTAACGTCTCGTGACATGAAAGGCTGCGTGTTTGTAAAAAACAAATCCAACATTAAGACATTTTTTACAAAGAGTTCTCCATCCATAATAGTGTTTTATCCAGAGAAAAGTCTGAATCAGGTGAGAAATATGCACAGATCAACGTTAAACAAATATGCTGGTGGATTATATTTTATTTATTATAGATTATGGTCTCGTATTTTGGCCAGAAGCAATGCTTTATAATGAAAACGTCTTGATGATGGATTAGTTTATTATAAATATGCAGCTTTTCACTTCACAAGACATTAACTGATGGACTGGAGTGGTGTGGATTATTGTGATGTTTTTCTCAGCTGTTTGGACTCTCATTCTGACGGCACCCATTCTCTACAGAGGATCCATTGCTGAGTAAGTGATGCAATGCTAACTTTCTCCAAATCTGAAAAATCATTGCAAATATATTATAATTATTCATTATGTCAACTAGCCTTACTACATTACCTCACTTATTAATTCTCTTTAACATTCGAAGTGTGCTTACAATAGTAATTCTAACAAAACAGACAATATTCATTCCTAAATGGAAGAGTTTGCTTTAAGAGCCTCTTTCTGCCTTTCACAGACCATCATCACGATTCCCACAACACAGAAGGAAGAAGCGTAAAGAGATGGATGACGGTCTAGCAGACACCAACCAGAACAAACAAAGTAAGAGCTAGATCCCGAAAGCCACAGTTTTTTACACCTTGTATGCCTCTCCCATTTCGGGAAATTAACCCAGCACCAGCCAAATTTGGTTATTTTGTTTTCACAGTGGCAGGTCATTTTTATCGTATCTACTATCAGCTGCTGTGGCTGGCAGCTACTTACATTGGTCTTTGTTTTATTTTAAAATTGTGTGTATTTAATAACCAAGTAAGGGAAAGCGCAAATAGTGATGTATACTTTGAATTTAGGTACATTTGAAATGAGTGGCACGAAGTGCAGAATTTGAATTCTCCCTGTGTATATAAGCAGTTTTGCATCTGACAGATAAGTAAAATGTTTGATCATTTCTGAGAAACACCATTGGGTTTTCATATCATTCAGCATGTGTGGTGATTGAGGGAGTTTTTTTTTTTCAAGCCAAGGTTTAGAGAAATAAATAGAAGGGTTTTTTTTAAGTCTTGATCTCAAAAGACCCATTTCCTGTTTTCTTACGTGCTCCACATCTCATCTTCTCCATCAGATGCTTATGTTATCAAGTTATTTGACCGCAGTGTGGACTTGGCTCAGTTCAGCACCACCACGCCACTCTATCCCATTTGTCGGGCGTGGATGAGAAATAACCCATCAATGCGAGAGAGAACGGAGCCCAGCCCCCCTCACAGCTCTGGGGAGGAAGAGGTCACACCCAGCATTCACTTTGCAATAATTTTAAATACTCATCCCGTTCAGATCGTTGAACTACTCAGCATAACACAGTTGTTTCATAGTCTATATAACTGCACTTGGAAATCTAGTGTTGCTTTTCAAAGATGGACGTGTTCCAAGTTAAACACAAGATAACCAGAAAATGACAAATGAAAACATGCTTCCAGTAATGTACTTCAAATGGAAGTCAGGTTGGCCACTATTCTATTTTTGTTAGAGCACAGCACATACATTGTGCATTAAAATGTTATCTGTTTAAAATGTTTACAGTTTTCTAAATAACATTTTGGAAGTGGGACTATTTGTGTTGGTGGATGAGCCTCTGTTTATATAATTCTGGCAATGAAATTCCTTGTAACAGAGTCCCCACAGTCCTAGAAATACCAGGGATTACCAGTGTGCTTTCCAGACCTGGAATAGTCATTTAAATTTCTACAGTTAATATGCATTTTTGTAGAGAGGCTCAGTGGTTCTTCAGGTAGATCTCTATAAAATAATTTTGAACTAATTATCATGGGATGGGGGGATCATGGGAAATGACTTGAAAAGTCAAGTGTGGGACCCCTGATGTAAACAGATAGTTATGTCAAGAAGCCTTACATGTGTTTATTTTAATGTTTATTCCAGTGCTTGTTGCACTATAGACCAGGCTTATTAAAGTTGACTAGAACAACAACAATTAGATGTAAACCATTAATATATATATATATATATATATATATATATATATATATATATATATATATAAATAAACAATAACTGAAATCAAATATTTCAGGTAGTCACCAAGGCTAAATTTCTCATTTTAATTTAGTTACCTTGATGTACTAAATAACTAAATCTAAAACTGAAATAAAAATTAATAAAAAAAAAACATGTACATATAGACAAAAAATGACCAAAATGACAAAAACACAGTAAAATTATGAAAACTAAAATTAAACTGAAAGTTAAAATTAAACATTTTGATCAAAACTATAATAGTATCTCAGTGATACTAAAATAACTGCTATTGTCTTTCTTTGCAAGTGAATTGCTGTAAAAGCACGTTTTCCCCCAAAATCATTATCTTTGTAAATCATGTTAGGCAGCTTAAGTTTTATTCAACTTGGCACGCTCGTTTAAGGTTCGGTTGGCTCACTTAATTTTTCTCTAGTCGTAGTTTGACCTTGAATCATAAGAAGAATAAAAACTAATGTCTTGGCCCACTGTAGCATAATATATTACATAACTGATAAGTAACCTTTTAATAGTAAAGCTCTCAACAGCTTAATAATGCTGCTACATCCGGCTTCAATTTCCCATCTGAATTCAATTACCAAGAGAAGAAATAAAATGCACCTCTTCCCTCTAAATTTGCCTCGAAGGCTCCCTGCACCGCTGAGAATTGTCCTTGGCTTTACTTGTTTAAAAAAATTATATAATGAGTAATCTGTGCCAAAAACAAGCATTAAAATGGGGGGAAATTGCTCTTCAATTCTTAATCTTTCAGATGACTGATATGCTGAACGGCAAAGGACAGAACGTGTACAGGCTTCCTCCACCTGTTTCCTGTCCAGTAGGTGCAGCAGGTGAACCTGTTAATCTCAGAATTCCACCTGTAGAGAAACCTACAGAGAGCCAGGTGAGCTACGGCAACTGTTGTGCCACACACAGTCTACAGGAAGCACTAATCTTTCTTTAAAGATCTGCATTTAAGCAAACTGCTAAGTTACAGAAGATAAAGTTTCCATCAAACACCTCTTAATGCTTAACTCTTAACCAATCGTTAGGAATGTGATAAGTAAACCTGTTTGCATACCGAATTGGTTGGTCTCGTCATCCTTTAAGTTTGTAATATTAATGTAGCTAAATTGTATGCTTCGTGTGGTCGTATCTAATTCGGTTTTGTAAGATCTTTTTTTTTTTCAGTCTGTAGATGCTGCAGCAGGCACCTCACCTCTTATCTTCAGTCACATCAAACGCTGGAAGAAAATTAGACAGAAGTATAATTTTTCATCATTCTATCATTTTTACTATAATTGCAGAGGGAGGGGGATATAAATTACATCATGTATGTGATATTTATAATTTTTTTCATGTATGTTAAAGGTGGAAGGAGGCCTCCAGTAAGAACCAGCTGAGATACAGCGAGAGCATAAAAATCCTTAAGGAAATGTATGAACGTTAGTTCACATACATCACTACTAGTGCATCTGAAGAAAATCTGCTTAGGGAATGAAACAAAGATGTTCAGGCCTTCAAGGAGAGTGAAATAACCCAATATTTTGAATTGAGAGCTGAACTAAATGATTTTGTAATGTCTTTATTTTTCTCTAAATGCAAGCTCACAAGAACTTCAAATAAATCTACAGTACTGAAAATGAATTTGATGTGTTTATTGAATAAAACTGCATTAATGAATTCTTTATGATAGTTCTCAGCCAGCGTGCAACACTCAATATTTGTCTAGCATCTAACTTTGCATGTGTAACCATCTGGCTCTGATATAACACACTGTGGAACTATACAACCAATGAGAAACATTTATGGGTAAATGCAGTGTGTATCTATTAAATGCTTTAGTTTAGATGTATTTCCAAGCCACACTTTAACACCAACGAATACCATTCAAGCTTTTTGACATTTTTATTTAAAATAAAGATTAGTAAAAAATAAACAAACAAAAAAAAGAGAGGTGCAATTTAATAAGGAGTATGATAACGTCCATCTACAGACGATAACATCATGTTGATTCTAAACACGTGTCAAATGTGTGAAGCAGCTCAGAAGGCATTTTTAAACCAAGCGACGAATTTACGCGACCAACTGAACCAGATATGAAATCTGTGTGCGAAAATCTTTTGTCTTTATGCGAAATGTTCTATTGCGTGGACTTTAGCCCACGAAAATTCAATGGTAAATGTCATCGCACCTTTAGAGTTACAGTTTTTAAAACTTATGGCATTAATTTCATGCCTTTTGTATCACCGTCGACTCTTTTGTTTACCGCAAAACCGCGGTCATTGCTTTATTGTCCCATAGGCTCTATCATCAGCTTTAATCGTTAACCATTATCTTTATAATTTAGCAAAATTTGAATAAGCCTGCGTACCAGAAATTCTATTTTATTTATTATTTGATTCTTATTATTTGTTATTTGATGTTTTTAGGGAAATTCAATCCTTCAATAAGAATTTGCTACTGTGAGAGTAATATCCTTAAGGAAATAACAATCAAATGCAGGTAAAAGTTTTTTGATACACTGTGGTTTTATTTCAAACTGAAATCAGCATAACAAACTGAGACATATTTGGAGTCATGAAAATGTTTCATAAACGTATAATGTTCCCATTTTTATATATTTGAAGAGACTTTTTCTATTTGGTTTTACAACACAAATTATACACAGTCATGCCTCAAACGTGTTTTACAAACTCTTTTTTTGACCAGTCGCTAGGTAAGGACTATAGACATACTGGATTAGATTCAGGTTGTTGTAATGGTGATAATAGTAATCCCGGTCACAATCATTTAGAGACTATATAACTAACAATTCAAGTTTGGTTTTCATGTCCTGCACGTCCTTTTGCGTCTGCGTTAAAGTCCAGATGATCCTCAGCAAAAGCCGTCTCCAGCACCAGCAGCAGAGACTGTTTAAGCTTCTTCTTATACTCATCACACATGAACACATAGAGAATGGGGTTCAGACAGCTGTTGAGATGAACCAGGTAGATACTGACAGTCCTTGCTATCACAAGTACTGGTTGATCACTTTTTACTGCAGTGATTGTACACAAATTGCAAGCATGGTATGGAAACCAACATAAGAAAAAAGACAGGATTACAGTTATAATAACCCGAAATGACCTGAGCTGCTTTCCCCTTTTGAGGCGTTTGATTCGTACTCCAATAGCTATGTATGAAGATGCAATGATCAGAAAGGGGATGAGGAAGCCCACTGTAAATTCATATGTGATCAGAGACACACGAGTAAACATATGAACATTAAAGAAAGGAATGCTGCAGCCTATGGATGAAACCCACACAATTATGCAGATGATTTTGGCTTTAAGAGAAGTTCGTTTATTTTGAGCCCAAACAACCATCCACGTGCACAGGCATCGGTCCAGACTGATAACTACAAGAAACAAAATACTAGCAAACAGATTTAGTGTTAATGTCATGAAGAAAATGTGAGTCATTAATTGATTCTGCCACTGGCCCAAAGCTGAGAGAAGATCTATGATTGAAGACAACATGAAGATGAAGTCTGCAATCGCCAAGTTGAGAAACCAAATGGAGTTGACAGTCGTCTTCATTCTGCAGCCAGTCAGAAATATGACAAGCCCATTTCCAATGAGACCCACTACAAAGGTGGCAATGAAAATGCATGAAAGAAAGACATTAAAGCTCATAAAGCCCTCATGCTGCATTGTGGTATTATGTGTTGTGTCTCCGGTCATGTTTTCAGCTCCAAAACGGGTGCCTCCTGCACAGAGAAAAAAGAGAGAGAAAACACAGTGAAGGCTGATTTTGGGTCTGTTTTGGCCATTCCTGTGGCAATTACTGTGGCAATACCAGATATTGACCAGTGTTTGAACAAACAGATTTGTGACCCTGGACCACAAAACCAGTCCTAAGGGTAAATTTTTTTGAAATTATGATTTATATATCATCTGAAAGCTGAAACAATAAACTTGTTAGGATTGGACAATATTTGGCCGAGATACAACTATTTGAAAATCTGGAATCTGAGGGTGCAAAACAATCTAAATATTGAGAAAATCACCTTTAAAGTTGTCTAAATGAAGTCCTTAGCAATGCATATTAGTAATGATAATACATTTTTTATATATTTACAGTAGCAAATTTACAAAATATATTCATGGAACATGATCTTTACTTAATATCCAAATGATTTTTGGCATAAAAGAAAAATCTATAATTTTGACACATACAATGTATTTTTGGCTATTGCTACAAATATACCCGTGCTACTTATGAGTGGTTTTGTGGTCCAGGGATACATTTGATTTTATAACTTGATTTTTTTATGAGTGAAATATGAAATGTAATGTAATGATGCACTGCTTGGTCCACAGAAATGGCTGAATATTGAAAAAAATGCACTTATTAGCTGTACCAAATCAAGATTTTTTAATGTGTTTGCAGTGTAAACGTGGTTAGGTGCAATAAAGAATACCAATCACAATTCAGAATGCAAACAGATTTTAGGCAAGGCAAGGCAATTTTATTTCTAGAGCACATTTAAAACAGCAGCTGCTGACCAAAGTGCTGTACAATCTGAAAATTGTTACACAAAACAGTTAAGCACAGTTACATAAACATACATATTAAAGAGAATTACAATGATCGAAAAGCCAGAGAGAAGAGATACATCTTCAATGAAGATTTAAAACTTCCAACATCAGGAGACAACCTAATATGTGCCGGTAACTCATTCCACAATCGAGGGGCAACAACTGAAAAGGCACAATTTCCTTTTAACCTTAGACGAGACCGAGGCACAGACAACATCAAACTATTAGAAGACCTTAAGGGTTAGGGCAATTCCGATGGAGAAGAAGAACTGTAATGTATTCAGGAGCTTGATCGTTTAATCCCTTCTAGACAAACAATAAAACCTTAAATTTAATGCAACCAATAAAGTGAAGCCAGAACAGGCGAAATATGTTCCCTCTTTCTAGTCCCAAGGAATCTGGCAGCAGCATTTTGTACCAATTGCAGATGGGATAAGGAAGACTTAGACACCCCGAGGTACAGTTAGTTACAATAGTCGAACCTGGAGGTAATAAAAGCATGGATCACAGTCTCCATGTCCTTTACCGATAAAAATGCTTTCAACTTTGCAATAGAACTGAGATGATAAAAACTTCTTTACAACTGCATTAATTTGTTTATCAAATTTAAGGCCATTGTCAAAAATCACTCCTAAAATGTGTACATGTCCATGAGAATTCACAGATAAAAAGCCTAATTGATTACTAATCTGCGTAATAGAGGCTGGTGGACCAAAAACTAAAATTTCAGTTTTAGAATCATTCAGTGTTAAAAAAATTGGCAGCCAGACAAGATGTAATCTGATCTAAACTATCTAATCATTATGTTTCAAAGGGAGATGGATCTGAGTATCATCACCATAAAAATGTTAAGGTATGTTATGCTTCTGAAAAATAAGACCTAAAGGGAGTAGATAAAGTAAAAACAGAAGTGGGCACAAAATTGATCCCTGAGGCACACCACAAATTAATGGAGCAAAAGAGGAAGAAAAATTTCCAACCTCCACCGAAGAGATATGATTTAAACCAATCCAATGTGGGACCTTGAATTCCTACACACATTCTCAGCCTTTCAAGTAAGTAAGTATTTTAGAAAGAAGTCCAAAGATCTGTGTGCACTGATTGTATCTTAAACAGTTTTACTATTGTTTTACTATCTCTATTACTGAGAGATGTTTAAAAAAACCTGTGATATGAATAATATACATATTCAGTTCTTACCCATTTTTTGAGCTGTTGATGTACTGAGACAAGCCGAGTCTTGCTCTGTCTTCTCGGTCCTGTTGACAGATTGTTGTTTTTATACCAGACAGCAAAGCCTGGTACTACATCCCTAGGCTGATTTGTTGTTTTTACTGAAAAGGGGCGAAAATGTGGCGTCATCATCACTCTTGATGAAATGATTGAATCTGTATCTGGTACCACAGTGGGCATGTACCTACAACAGAGTCTTTCCTGCCCCACTGGAATGTTCCTGTAACTCAAACAGTAAAGCATACTAGGATTGAATTCAAATGCATTAACTAATAAAGAAGCATTGTAAGTTGTTTTGGACAAAAGTGTCTGCCAAATTTTAAGTGCATAATTTTATTATGTTTCAGTGATTAAACTGAAAGTCACAAGAATAGTATGTTTTGATATTATGGTTATGTGAAGTATTCAGAGTGTTTTACCCATCTACCCATACATGTGTAACAGTCTGACCCAAGCCACACTTTAACACCAAAACAACCCATTCAAGGTTTCTGACACATGAGCACATAGAGAATGGGGTTCAGACAGCTGTTCAACATAATCAGGCATTCAGCTATTGCTGTACTTGATAATACTCCCCAAAAACTTTCAAACCACTTATTCTCAGCTGCAATTACCATATAAATGCAACAAACATAATAAGGAAGCCAGCATATGAAAAAGGCCAGGACCACAGCGATGACCCGAAAAGCCCTGAACTGCTTTTTTCTTTTAGGTTGTTTGACTCGTACTGCAATAGCTATATAAAGATGCAATTATTAGGAAGGGGAGAAGGAAGCCCACCATAAACACAAATATGACCAGATGTTTCAGTGATTTTATGTTCATGGTAACCTGTTTATGGTTCATGGTTATTAAGGCAAAAAGAAGGCTGCAACCAGTGGATGAAATCCACACAATCATGCAAATTATCCTGGTTTTGGCTAGAGTTATTTTATTTTTAGCCCATGTGTGCAGGCATCGGTCCAGACTGATAACGCTTGGAAAAAAATGCTTGCAAACATATTTGTTGCAGCTGCGTCACAACAAAAATAAAGAACCCTGCAAATGAAGTTGTTGAAGTGGTGTTCTCCAAAGTACGAACTGATGTTTAGGACTGGAAAAATGATGAAAAAGAAGTCTGCAACTGCCAAGTTGAGAAACCAAATGGCGTTTACCGACTTCTTCATTTTATGATCAGTCATGTTAAGGCATGTACCCAAGACTCCATATACCAGCATGCCAGCCGATATTGTGGTAAAATTATGTGTGATGATTTTGGTTATATTTTCCACATTTCCCAAGCACACTACACAAAGCGAGAAAATGCAATGAAGGCAACAAACTACATAAAATACAATCAACTTATAGCAACTTTAACACCTTAAAGGTTGGATACATTTAAATAATAACAAAGAAGTATATGTATTTGGGTGAAACAATGTTTTATCTGTATTTAAAGTATGATGTTCAATTTATTCATACACATTAACCCAATCCCAAGATAAATATATATATATGTAAATTCAAAGACATTCCAAATTTAAATATCACATTGAAAACATTGGATATGTAAATACTACTACCCCTCCTCCTACGACTAATAAAAAATCTCACAAAATGATGCTCTCTCTTTGAGACTGCATTTACACATTTATGCTGTAATTGCTAAATGTTCAGAGGTGTTTAACGAATGTTGCTGATTGATTCTTACTGATTTCTTGAGGTTTGTTGTTAATCCACAATAGCTTCATTGCACGTTCCACCCTAACTTTAGTGTTCATGCAGAGGTGCGTCTGAACGGGACGAGTGTTTCTGTGCAAATCTCATTGATCTTTGTCAAGCTTTAGCTTTATATAAGCAGTGAATCTTTATATCCTTATAGGCTGATTTGTAGTTGTTACTGATAAGGGCCTAAAATGTGGTGTCATTAGCAAATTTGATGTAACTGCAGCTATCAGACATCATCACAGTGGGTAGTACACTAACAACCGCCGACAGACAAGACAAATGCACCATGCATTTTACAACATTTTATGATTAAAACACAGTATCAGTCAGCTGACATTTTGCTAACGTTCTCATTATGTTCCCATTAAAATGTTAATTCTGATTCGCCTATATCATGCAAACTTTATGGAAACATTACATTTTATAAATTTGCAAACACTATGGGAACATTACTTTTGAATGTTGTCTGAACATTCTGAAACTAATAGTAACATTTAAAAAAAAACTTAGATGAACATCCAACTAAAGCAAAAGTAAAATGTTCCATAAACATGTCTGTGCTAATATTTTGTAATAATGACCAACTGGTATTTTCCCCCCTATATTTTGTCACATATATCATTAGTTAAACTGATTAAATTGTTAACCAATATCTTTATAGTTTTGTATTTGTACCAGAAATCATATTTTATTTATTATCTTGTTATTTTTATTCATTTTGTTGCTTTTTAGGGAAAACCATTCAATAAGAATTTGCCACTGCGAGAGCATAAATATCCTTTAGGAAATTGGCATCAAATACAGGTAACATTTTTTTGATGCACTGTGGTTTTATTCAGAATAAAGTTCAAACAGAAATCAGCAGAACAAAATGAGCTTTTGCATATTTAGATTCATGAAAAGTTTCACAAACATATATAACGTTCATTAGCCTGTACTTGAAGAGATTTTCTCTGTTTGGTTTTACAACACACATTATACACAGTCATGCTCCAAACATGAATTTTGCATTTGCTGTTTTTTACAAGTTGCTTGATAAGGACTATAAACATACTGATTAGATCCAGGTTTATCATTTAGAGACCAGTTTTCTACATATCTAACAATTCAGTTGGGTTTTCTTGTCCTGATCTTTCTTTTGCATCTCCCTTAAAATCCAGATGATCCTCAGCAAAAGCCGTCTCCAGCACCAGCAGCAGAGACTGTTTAAGCTTCTTCTTATACTCATCACACATGAACACATAGAGAATGGGGTTCAGACAGCTGTTGAGATGAACCAGGTAGATACTGATAGTCGTTGCTGTCCCAATTACTTGTCGATCACTGGCACTCCAGTTATTTTCTACTGCAGTTATTATACAAAAACTTATAGCATGATATGGAAACCAACATATGAAAAAAGCCAGAGTTACAGTTATAATAACTCTGTACGACCTGAGCTGCTTTCCCCCTTTGAGGTGTTTGATTCGTACTCCAATACCTATGTATGAAGTTGCAATGATCAGAAAGGGGGTGAGGAAGCCCACTATAAATTCATATGTGATCAGAGACATATTGTCTTCAAAGGAAGGAATGCTGCAGCCAATGGATGAAACCCACACAATTATGCAGATGATCCTGGCTTTAAGTAAAGTTCGTTTATTTTGAGCCCGAACAACCATCCATGTGCACAGGCATTGGTCCAGACTGATAACTACAAGAAAAAAAATACTAGCAAACAGATTTAGTGTTAACATGATCTGGAGAATGTAACTCATGAAGTAAAGGTCCCACTGGCCCAAAAATGAGAGAAGATCTATGATTGAAGACAACATGAAGATGAAGTCTGCAATTGCCAAGTTGAGAAACCAAATGGAGTTGACAGTCGTCTTCATTCTGCAGCCAGTCAGAAATATGACAAGCCCATTTCCAATGAGACCCACTACAAAGGTAACAAAGAAAATGCATATTTCAAAGATATTAAAGCTCATAAAATCCTCATGCTGCATAGTGGTGTTATGCGCTGTGCCTCTGGCCATGTTTTCAGCTTCAAAACTGGTGTTTTCTACACAAAGAAGAAAGAGAGAAAAAACATGTGATGGCTCATGAGCACCAGCTTATCATTGTTTCTCATGTGCAAAATAATTGTTTTGTGCTGTACCACACACCGAAATGTGTTCAGTTTTGTTCTCAAGTCATAGTGAGTAATGTTGATATTCTGTTGCATCAAATGCATGGAGGAGAGGAGGAACAAAAAATGTTTTCTTTTTCAATAAACTGACAAGTTCTCATTTTATGACCATAGCAGTGCATGGATGAATGATGTAAGAAAGCTATTTAATATGAATTACAGTATTTAACATAATTTCTGCTGTCTGACTTCACATTTAACAAAATGTTTTGTCTTGTCATGTGTGAGGGGTCAGGTTTTTAAAAATTTTTTATAGAGTATATGAAACTTTTGCCTTTTGCCGCTTTATGTCCATTGCTGTGGCAATCAGTGTAGATGTACCAGATATTTATTTATTTAAATGTATTTGAAAAGGGACCATGCGCAATTTTAAGATAAATATTTCCATTTCACGCATTGTACCGAATTTAGCCAATGGCTAGTTTTCATATTGACCAGAGTTTGAACAAATTCAATTTCATGACTTGATTTTTACTGAAAAAATATTTCTAATTGTGAGAGATGTGTGCGAATGAACTGTGAATAAAAGCAATAATGCACAGAAACTGCTGAGTTTGCAAAACTATTGTAAAAAAGAAGAAAAAAAAAAGACTTCTGTTTGCGGTGTAAATGTGGTTAAATTCAATAAAGAAGACCAATCAAAATTGAGAATGCAAATATTTCAAAGCAGTCATGCCAGCAGTTAGTGGTTATGTTTTGAAGACTGTATTTGGGCAAATTCCCCTAGTGTCTGGCGTTGATACCAAAAGTTGATTTAATACCTTCCTAATCTGTAATCTGTCCAGTTTCATTTATTTGAAGAATAATATCCATCATCAATTATGATAAAATTGTTACATTGTTTTTATATTGTCAACAACACTTTATATTATATTGATGATGTGAATGTTTTTTTTTATTCAGTTGCTCCCTTTAATGTTTGAGTATAATAAAATTGGAAAAAGTAATTTCAACAAATTTTTTTTTTTAAATCTTACCTATTTAAATCTCAAATAACTGAAACAATGAAGATGTAATTGGTTTATATTTTTTTGACATGTTAAATAATGAAAAAAACAAGTTTTGCCATGACTTGTTCATATCATTTTTACAATACACTGCATTGATTGTATCTTACACAGTTTTGCATTTACTACACTCTGCATAAAAAAAAAAAGTAATATGAATAATGCACATACCCATTTTTTTGAGCTGTTGATGTTCTGGGACAAGTGAGTCTTGATCTTTCTCCGTCTTCTTGGTCCTGTTGTGTTGACAAACTGTTGGTTTTATACCAGACAGCAAAGACTGCTATTACATCACTAAAGGCTGATTTGTCATTATTACTTATAAGCAGGGCCGTGGTGGCCCGGTGGCTAGAGCCACTGCCCCTTTGCCCTCATCAGCTGAGTTGCCCCTCTTACCAATCCCCCCATCCCCACAGCTCAAAGCTGTCTGTTACCACTCCGCTAAAGATCCGCTGATTCTGCTAATCCACTCAAAGCTGTCTGTTTCCCGCCCGCTCCACAGCATCACTCACAATCTGTGTGCCGCTCTCTGGAGAGTGGAGACCACAGTCCCCGAAGGTAGTTGCATTACCAGGTAGATGCATTACAATCCACATTAGTCAGTGGTTGATCCACTGAATTAGTCATTAGTTGGTAGTTTGTTTTTATTTTTGTCGGTAATGACTTGGCCCGCTAACAACTTGTACAAAATATCCATGTTCTTAGAATTAGAATGTCTAATCAAATTATTATACCCGATCAAATCTAATATGGATAACCCCAAATTTGCTGTTGTTGACACACTTTGTAGAAAAAAAAAAAAAAAATGCCTTCACAAAAAAGAAGACAAAGAGAGAAAAAGCAAATGTATTAGTATATAATATAGATTTATTCTGTAAATGTTTTTAATTTTGTCGGTAATGACTTGGCCTTCTAAAAGCGCTAACAACTTGTAAACTATCCATGTTCTTAGAATTAGAATGTCTAATCAAATTATTGCACCCAATCAGATCTAATACGGATAACACCAAATTTGCTGTTGTTGGCACGCTTTGTAGACAGACAAAAAAATGCCTTCACAAAAAAGAAGACACAGAGAGAAAAAGCGAAGGGAGGCTGCTAAAGGCAGTTCAACATTGCAAAAATGAATTCAAAGCTCCAGCAAGCCAGCAGGTAAATCATCATTTAGAATATTTAGCAGTTTGTCACACTTTAATTCTTGTAATTAAGTACATTTCCCATTATAATTACTTGATACTAGTAATCTATAACCAGTGTTGGGAGTAACGCGTTACAAAAGTAATGCATTACGGTAACTGATTACTTTTTGCTGTAACGCAGTAGTGTAAGGAATTACTAATCAATTTTCAGTAATATTTTACTCGGTACATGTTCAGTAACGCATGCGTTACAACACACTTTTAGCCCAAAATTTAATTGTTCAAAGAAAAGAAAAACAGCAAGACCGCGAGACATTAAAAAATAAAAAATGCCGCAATATACTTTACTGAATTTAAGGTGACTTTTAATTAACTGGGTTAAGCCTACTGGGATGGCTCTCATCAAAGTATTATATTCCTTTGGTGGGACAGGAAAATTATGGAGATTCATAAATTTTTCACAAGTTAAAATATTACCAAAATCATCAAACACAGATAGAATACTGTTCAAGTTGTTATTAAGAGACCCTAAAATAAAGTGTTACCTTAAGTTCTACTTCTGTAGTTATTTTGGTAAAAGTAACTCAAATGTAATACAGGAGTCATGGAACGCATTACAGTTCTGAGACAGTAATATTGTAAGGTAAGGAATTACTTTTAAATAACAGTAACAAGTAATCTATAATGTATTACAGTTTGGAAGGAACTTGCACAACACTGTCTATAACACATCATATTTTATTAAAACCAAATTAAGAGTATACATTTTCTAAATCAGTTGTTTATTAGTATATAATATAGATTTATGCTGTAAAATGTTAAATTAAATGTCTAATACTTATAGGGGAGAGTGGGGTAAGATTAGCCACTTTTTATTTATGTGGTCCTCAAGATAAGGGAAAATGACGCAGAAGAACAATGAAAGTATCTATCCTATCCTATCCTATCCTATCCAACTGAAAGTAATCGTATCAATTTAAATGATCAGAATGTATCTATGACAAAGGGTTCTAAAAACAATGCTTCTTATAAAAAAAGTGTTCCCATGGCTCAGTTTGCCCCGGTTTAAGGTTAAAAAAACGTTTTCGGTCTGAAAAGCAAGGTGTGCTGTGATTGGCCAGCTATCCAGTGTGTTATGATTGGCCGAATACCTCAAGCCTGTGACAGAAATGTTACACCCCTACCATATTGCCTTGTCAGGCCGGAGCGATGATTCAAAAACATGAAAACCATTATAAACGAGGCATTCGTTGCATCCAGTGGGGACATAATTATGGATTATAATGACTTATACTGTCTTTTTACGCATTGCGTTGCATCGCGCCGCATAAACATAAAACCATGTCTGCATTTGTGATCGGAGAAATGACAAACAACAAGCCCTACTCTACACTTCCCAAAAAACTATATTATATTATATATTTATATTAAATATAAAAACTCTTTAAATATAAAAAACGTATTTACAGTCCGTGAGTCAGAACAGCCGGCATTTTAGTCTACTCTACCAGGATCAG
>NW_015506768.1:189214-192488 GCF_001515645.1 Sinocyclocheilus grahami
ACAAAGTAGTTTCGCTTTTACAACGAAACACAGCGTCACGCACGGCGGCCTACAGTGAGCAGAGGCCGGGAGCTAGAGTGAGCAGAGGCGGCGGGCTTGCGGCAACCACATGTGATGACCCCGGGCTGGACTCCGCTTCATCCAAGGTGAAAGCCGATCCGGTGATCCACAGCGTGAAGTTGCTGTATTTCCTCAGCAACCAGCACGGATCAGCTCTAGGCATGACGAAGCGGATATCGTCCTCTTTTGGAAGGCCAAACAAAGTAGTTTCACTTTAACAAAGTAGTTTTGCTTTCACAACGAAACACAGCGCCTTCATGACATGGCGGCGGCAACAACAATACTACAGCGAGAATAAAAGTTACGCCTTCTTTCTTTGCGTGAACTTTTGGGCGGCGTTATGCAACTCTTCCCACACAGTGAGGTAGACAAGTGGGGGTGTGTTAGAACGAGCCGTTTTAGGTAGGCGTGGCTGACTCTTAAATTTTATAAAGAATATCTCTTTGGATTTTGAGACTTTAGTCTTTGCAACTTTACAGATCTTCTTTATGCACCAAGAACACTCCAAAGAGAAAGGAAAAATTTAAATCGCATCATATGACCCCTTTAACTGGTTTCAAGGGGGAAGTGGGCATATTCTAGTCTTTCCTGCCACACTAGAATGTTCTTGCTGCTTGATGCTGTCATTGGATGGGCTATGAAGTAAAAAGCAATCATCAATGGCTAGAAGCACAAAGACAAGTATGCATGTTCATTGTTTATCTTGATATTTCAGTTGCAATACAGAGAATTGCTACCGGATATTTCAAAATGTAGTTCACTGAAATTGCGGTCATTCTAATAACCACAGTTTTACTTATTCATTTTGACTATATCAAACTTAATTTTTCTTGTTGTCCGGATAACCTATATAAATATCTACAGTAGTCAACATTTGAAGTGGATGAAAAAAAGTTAATCAATGTTGTCTTAAGACAGTGTTTCTCAACCCTGGTCCTGAGCGCCCCCCCAACACTCAGGACCAGTGTTGAGAAACACTGTCCTAAGACAAGAACACATTTTGTTTTAGGTTTTAGGACAACTTTGATGAAAGGTTTTGATCTAGTATATATGTCTACACACACACACACACACACACACACACACACACACACAATAAATAAAAAAATACATTGACATAATATACATAATATATTACAATTATATTGATCTAATTAATGTTTGTTTTAATTTTTGATGTTTTAAGTAAAACAAAGTGTATTGAAAGTGTATTTTTTTCACATTTATGTGAGATTTATTCAAAGTGTTGTAAAGCAAAAGCAAAATCACATTTTAGTTAATTATAAAACCAGACATCCAAGAAAATGAGATACAATACAATTACCAATTTCTTGACTATCTAGTTAATGAGGCACACATTCCAGCTATTTATATATTTATGGCACATTATATCTATAATTTCTAACGTTTGGCACATCAGCTTCCGTCTCACAACATAAAAAACAAATGAAGAACGCACTGTTAATATTTTGCTGAATTGCATGTGCTTTTCCTTTTTTATATGTTATTTAATTTAAATACACATTTGGTATTGTGAATGTTTAATTTAACCCTCAAGTGTCACAGACTGGGTCAGACTGGGTCCCGTTCCAGTCTGGGAATGAGATCTGTGTTGGGATTGGGAATGTTGCGAGAGGAGAGCCAGGTGTTCCTCTGCGAAGACGCTCTCGAACACCATCACCAAGGAGCGCCTGAGCTTTTTCTGAAAATCTTCACACATGAATACATACAAGAAAGGATTCAGGCAGCTGTTCAAGTAGGCAAGACTGACTATGAAGAGCCCTATCTGGTCAAAAACATTCTTGAAGTTGGTCAGCTCAACTGATGGGTTTGTCGCATTCATTTCATGCAACGTCACTTCGAGGAATCTGTAAACATAAAAGGGAAGCCAGCAGAAGAAGAAGGCCAGAATTACAGCTAGGATAATACGGAAGGGTTTTAGTTTATTGGCTTTCCGGAGGCGCTTAACTCGTACTCCGATCGCCACGTAAGAAGCCAAGATTATGACAAACGGGATGAGGAAACCCACTACAAAACGGAACACAACCACCCTCTTGTAGGCTTCCAGTCCCGAAAAACCAAGTATGCACACTGTTTGTTGTGGAGAAATGCGATGCGTTTTTCTAAAGATGACACAAGGCAGGGTGCAAGCAACTGCTGCTAACCAAATAAGCAGGCAAATTATCCTCGCTTTCAGGACGGTTCGTTTAGTCCGGGCCCACACCACCACCCAGGTGGACAGGCAGCGGTCCACACTGATCACCGTCAGCAGGAAAGTGCTGGCAAACATAGTCAGCACGGACACCAGGCTACTCAACATGCACCCAAAGTCACCAAAAGGCCAATCCAAATCACGATATTCGTAAATTACATTAAAGATCAGGAAAAATGAAAACAGGAAGTCAGCTACCGCCAGGTTCAGAAACCAGATGCTATTGACGGTCCTTTTAATTTTGAGGCCTACGATGTAGATGACCATTCCATTTCCAGCAACACCAAGCACACATATTATGCAGTGGAGGAAAATATTGATGTTCTTTAAGTATTTCACTGTGGCAGCTGTGCTGTTGGTTGATGGGGCCACGGTTTGGTCTAAAGGAAAAAGAAAAAAAAAATGAATAGCTAGAAACTGTCATGGTCAGTCCAAAGATGAAAGCTGATTAAAAATACAAACAAGGAAAAAAAACAGGCGTAACAGTGTGAACTAGCCACAAACAACAACCGACATCTGAAAGGTGAAATTGAGCAACTTAAATACAGGGCAAATGAGGGACCTAATGACAAACACCTGTGAAATTTAAATGAATATCCAAGACATCTAACATAAAGGACAATAGTAACTAATGAAAACAAGTTAAAAGTCCATGAAAAAAGAAGCTAAGACAAAATAACGTCTCGGTTACGTATGTAACCCTCATTCCCTGAAGGAGGGAACGGAGACGTCACGTCGGAGGACCGACGAAATTGGGATCTCGCTTAGAGGGACCAATCTACTTTGAGTGTAAACTAAACGAGCGTGAGTATAAGTAGGCAGCAGGTGCAGCGCATATTCAGGTTTTCGCTGAGGAGCCGAGCCGGTGACCCGGCCGCTCAGCGGTGGTACAGGAGCTGTGGCGACGGGACGTGACGTCTCCGTTCCCTCCTTCAGGGAACGAGGGTTACATACGTAACCGAGACGTTCCCTTTCAGTCGGTCACTCTCGACGTCACGTCGG
>NW_015506768.1:197222-198863 GCF_001515645.1 Sinocyclocheilus grahami
GAAAAAGGACGCCCCCAGCTGCCACCAGAGGTAACCCCAGTTCTAGGCAGTGGCACGGGCACTCCGCCCCTTTGTAGGTAACGGAGTCTGGTCCGCAACTCCGAGATGGTCATGCCCCCGCAATGGGAGCATGAGGCATCCACGAAAGCCACCTCAGCGTGCTTCATGCCCAGGTACGAGAGGCAGCGATCGTGACCATCACCCGGCGCCAGGTAACGACCGCATCCAGAACGCCCGGGTGATACGTTGTCTATAGCAAGACCCACATCGTCTTTATAAAGATGTAACGTCAAGTTTGCCAAGCAACGTCGTCTTTAGAAAGACGCACCCGAAATGTCTCTTTTAGGGGAAAAAGCTCTTTTAGCGTGCTGAGGCGCACAGGGGAGATGATCATTTGCAACACGAACAGGGGGTAGTGCAGCCTGATGTGTGCAACCCACTCGACACGGGAAATCACCACCGCTGAAGCGCCGTCCGCCAACACGAAGAGCTCTCCAAGAGCGTGCTGAACTCGTTCAGTCTTCTCTCCGTAGAGTAGTCAGGAGTGGAACGATGTGATCGCTCGGCTCCGAAGCGAAAAGCTGAATATGCGCTGCACCTGCTGCCTACTTATACTCACGCTGTGATCAGCAGCAGCTGGATGCAATAATCGCATGCCAATGTGCATTGGCTCGTTTAGTTTACACTCGAAGTAGATTGGTCCCTCTAAGCGAGATCCCAATTTCGTCGGTCCTCCGACGTGACGTCGAGAGTGACCGACTGAAAGGGAACTGAAAATCGGTGACTGAAACACATAAAAACGAGTATGCATATTCATTGCTTATCTAGATATTTCATTAGAAATTTGGAGGATTGCTAAAGAATATTTCGCAATGTTGTTTAATGAAACTGCTGTCATTTTAGTCAGAAAAACAGCTGTACTTACTCATTTTGGCTTTATTTGTTGAAGAGGCTGAAAAAATATACACAAAAATTATTAACCAAAATCTCTATCTGCAACTGAACATAATCAACATTTCAGCTTAAATTTGAATAATTTTCAACATACATATGGTGCTTCGGGTGATGGTTAAGGGCTGTTAAAGGCACAAATTATAACCAATTTAATTCATTCGGAAAGCATCAAGGAAATAAATGTGTGAAAACTAAAGAAACTAAGTAAGAAACCAAACAAACTCTTTAAGAAAACCAAAATAATAAAAGTGGATAAATGAATAAAAAGATATCGCAAGAAACGTTAAACCTGCAAAATATTTAAACTAAAAAGAGCTTTACGTAAAAGGTCAATAATCTTACCAGTTATCTGGGTAGTACTGTGAGTTGACCGGACTAGTCACTACTGGTTCCTAACACTTGGCTAAATATCTTCGAGAGGATGACTTATTCACATTGACAGGAAACTTAGAAATCACGTGCAGAGGCAATGCTTTCTGGAGTCTGTCTAAGGTCACTTTGTAATGAAACAATCCAAAACGTATTAGTGGGACATGTAGATGTTCAGCTCATTCTCAGTAAATCATGCCATTTTATACCACGTGTCGTTGTGACTTACTATGGACATAATTATAATGAATATCTCACATTTCAATATGAGTTCATCATGTTTGCTGTCCTGTATTTAATATATATATATATATATAT
>NW_015506768.1:200580-201268 GCF_001515645.1 Sinocyclocheilus grahami
ACTGGTGATCTGTGATATTTTCAAATCCCGAACTGTTGTTTGCTACACAAAGAAAAGAGAAAGACAATGGTTTATGAGATAAGTAACATTTCTGATACTTTCCTTTGAGTTTTGAATTGAAAACTGAGTCTACTAGAATGATTTGTTGACAAATCCAACTGATATAGTTTACAAGTTCAACTCACTGAGCTCACTCAATGATCCTGTTACAGTGGTTAACTATGGAGGCCCATTTCCGCCACCAAATAAAGTAAAAATAAAAATAATTGCAACTTTTTAATCTCACAATTTGGACTTTATTTTCTTGCAATTCTGAGAAAGAAATCAGAATTTTCAAGATATAGAATTGCGAGATATAAACTCAGAACTGCAAGATAAAATCACGAAATTCTGAGTATTGTAATTCAGATTTTTTTTTCTGCCGCGGAATAAAAAAGAATGCAATTGCAATCTAATAAATTGTAATCTTTTTATTTTACAATTCTGACTTTTTTTTCTCTGAATTTGTTAACGTCTCGCAATTCTTACATTTTTTTCTCTCCGAATTGTGAGTTGTTTATATCTCACAATTCTGTATTTTTTTTCTCAATATTGCGAAGGAAAAAAGCCAGAATTGTGCGATAAAAAACTTGCGATTCCCTTTTTCATTCCTTTTTTTATCCTGTGAAACGAGCTACCATTGTTAACC
>NW_015506768.1:201278-207554 GCF_001515645.1 Sinocyclocheilus grahami
AAGACAGTTGTTGAAGATGTAAAGGAAACCAGCATATGAAAAAGGCCAGGATCACAGATATAACGACCCGGAAAGGCTTAAGCTTCTTTCCTCTTTTGAGACGTTTGGCCCAGTTAGAACTTTTACACATTTCCAGTCACTGTAAATCATGCTCAAGATAAAATCATGTTTAATCATCTATTTGTCAAAATTATGGGGAACAAATGTTTGCAAATTGAGAGGTTATAATAGTTACTCATTCTTACACCAGGGGCATCATGTCCAATTTAATTATATTAATTATATTACATATAAAATATATAGTGTATATCGTAAATTATTTTGTTTTAACACAAAATTATACTTTTTCTTAAACCTTTTACTTTTAACCCAACTAAGTATTTTTTGCTCTCTACAGCTTAAATTACGGCTGTTAGATTAAAAAGATTGTCAGCAAAATCTTGTTGCACAATTCACATTAACCATAAGACCTCAAAACACTAGCCAGTATAGAACAGGCAAGGCTGTAACTCATAAACAATATGTTATTGTTGTTCTGAGTGCAATACTGCTTGCAGCCAGTTTTGCATTTAAGCAAATCATTTTTGCATTAATACAGTTGCCAAATGTTGCATCCTGTATGACCATATCTTTTTAACCACTACTGACTTGCATGGCACGCACTGCACGTTACTGAAGTTTCAGAAACTAATGCATGATTATTTGTAATATTTTGTTTGTCATTTCATCTTAAAATAGGGTTTTACACTAAGGAACAACAACAGGTACAGATGATGAGATGGTTTTTAGATGTCTGTTGGATTAAAGTCTAAGCTTTTAACTCCCGTCTTAATGCTGCTTAATCTTGATCAAATCAACCATTTAGAAGAAGTTGAGATAAAGAAACCCAACAAAAGGGGTGGAGGAATCAAAAGATGCATGTCATTTTGAAAAACAGCATTAAAGCAGATATAAATGCCCACATCACCCGGTTCTTTTCAAAGAGCATAACATCTGTCTCAGTAAAACACAAATGTGCCTGCTATAAAGGTTTAAAAAGTGTATCAAACAGGAATATTGCATAGATAAAGGTTCTTACCCATGTTTAGTCCTCCCCGTCTGTCCTTCCTTCAAGTGTGTTATCAAAGCTCCAACAACGTCTTTGCATGAACAATTGGTGGTTATTTCCCCTTTACTTATTGAAAGAGAGAGTGGGGTGGAGTGATGATGCAACAAGTGAACTATGCTTCTGTAGAAAACTATTTTGAATATCAGCTTTCAAAGGAGAAAGCCTCCCATGGGAACCCAAAACAGAACCATGATTATAACTGTCTATTAACATAATAATAATACAAAAAAAATCCTAATATCAAAATATCAAAAATCGAAACACATAACAACAGCAACCAAAAATGAAGGGGACAGTAGATAATTCATTCTGCATTTGGCATTGGTGTTTTGAGCCTGAAATGCAAATTTGACTGGCCACATTCTATTTATAATATAGTTTATCTTTCTTTCTGAGTGTTTAAAAGCAGTACAGATGGCGCCATCTAGAGGCATTTATTTTCTTTCTCCTTATGTGTAACTCACTTTGGTTAAAAGCATCTGCTAAACGAATAAATGTGGACCTATAAAAAGGCAGACCTTTTAAGCCATTCAGGCCAGTTTGTCATCTATCCATCTTCAAAATGGACAAAAAGCATCTTAATGGCTCCATATGGCTCACTAATAGCCCTCCTAAGTTGCACTGTATGGATACAAGTAGGCCTACTATGATACAAGCAAAAACCTGATCTGTATTCAGGAAAAACGTTATATGCCTGTGCCTAAGACCCAGGGCTGGGCCGGCCCGTCGCATAGGCGAAATAGGCAAATGCTAGGGGAGCCCAAATGAAAGGCGCCTTTGATATTATTTTCATCTAAACCACTAGATGGCACAAAAACGTGGCGTAGCACTTTCCAAAACATCCGCTTTTCAAAATGCATGTGTATTTTTGTCTGATCCTTAAAGGCAGGGTATGTGATTTTTCAAAAACACTTTAGAAAACTGATTCGGGCCAATCGCCAAACAAACTTGCAGCCAATCAGCAATAAGGGGCGTGTCTACTCGAGATGTGGAGGAGCGCGCGTTCAGTGCATGGGACGGACATTAGCCAAGCCTGCGACAGAAAGATAGAGATGGCGGATAAAAAACAAAAGAGGAAAACGTCTGCGGAACGATAAGGCAATAAGTAGGATCCGTGTAAATATCGGATCAGCTTTCCAGCGCTAGAGAGAACTCAAGTAGCGGAGACACGGTGTAACATTGGTTTTGCTTTGTTTCACAGAACTAATCGTTGCCTGGGTTGCGTACGTATATGTGGGGCGGAGCTATCAAAATAGGGGCAAGACCATTTTGGGGTAGGGGCGTGTTTGTTTTGGTGATTTCAAATATCAACATTGACTACCAGAAATCACTTACTCTGCCTTTAATTGACGCGATCGCGCACAGCAGTGCAAAGTTGATTCTGTGCTTACTTGATCTAATATTTTTTGAGTTTTTTTGTAAATGTTGTAGATTTAAGTAGCAAATGAGAATCGCTCAAGTTAATGCATATATTCTGAGACGAAGGTCTTCTTTATGATTTTCAGTTTTGTTTAAGATAATTAAAACAACAGTTTTTAAATAACGAAATAATATGTAAAAGTATGGTATTTGGGGTAAAAAGCGCCCCTGCTGCTGGGGCTAAAGGCGCACAGGTATTAACATGATAATTAATAGATTATGGGCTGACTTTTCCCTTTGTTGACATGACATGGTTAGATTCAGATGGTAAATATCATATATTATGTTGGGCATCCATATTAGAGATAATCACCATGTTTAGAATGAAACCATCATATTTAAAAACATGATATTAATCATATCATAGAATAAAATATCATTTGTTTTTACTAGGCTACTGTAAATATATATTCAATTATTATTGGATGTCCTTCAATACTTTTAGAATCTTTACTTATTAAAACGGTTTTGTTTCTGTATTTTAAAATATATTTTTATATTAACATATTTTAATGACTGTATATTTATTGAAAAAAAATAATTATTTTATTTTTCAAAATAAGCAGAAAAATAGTACAAACTTTGCTAAAGTGATTGTTTTGAACAAGTATTAACTTAGACATTATTTTAAAAAAAACAAAAACATTATTTTAGCTTAAATATTTGTATCAATACCGTAGGCCTTTTACCCCATGCTGGTGAGCCTTTTACCCTGTGTGTGGGGTAAAAGGCCCCTCTTGCCACCTCATACATTTATAAGATTTTTAAACAAAATAAACAACTTGAATGATCTATTTTCACACAAAATCTGTTGCTCCATTAATGTTCAATACAACGTATATATTTTTTCTGCAATTGTACATTTTAGGCGCAGTGAATGGCATGATATAGCTTAATGCCATAGTCATATCGCGAAGGTTGCGATTTAATATAAAAATACCAATGCGCTGCAGTTCAGAGTGAAGCGGGTAATGTGTTCGAGTGCAACCCATGACACGCAGCGGCAGCGCTTCACTCTGAAACATGCAGCACATTTATTTATTTGCTGGGAAACCACCAAAATAAAAGCAGTTTAATATTTGAATTGGGGCAGAGATGCACCGATTGACCATTGGCCATAAATCGTAATAATAATAATAATAATAATAATAATTTTTAGTTTTATTTCAGAGTCTGTAAACCCAAAGAGGAGAAAATGAAGAGTTAAGCCTAACTGCCATCTGAAATGTTCTTCTAAAATTAGCATTTTTTATCAGGCTCCTATATTTAGGTTCAGTTATATCACTTTAATGGCATAGAAAAGGACCTATACATTGCCATTAAAGTAAAATTACTAAACCTAAACATAGGAGCCTGATAAAAATGCAAATTTTAGAAGAAAATTTCAGATGGCACTTAGAGGCTTTTGCATCTGAACTCTTCAAATACATTAGCAGGCAGAGCAAGCTCACTGTTCACAATGCGCGAAGTATGAATGTATCTCTGAGGGGAACTGAAAACAGTCTTAAAAAACAGTTTAGATGGCATTTTCCTTTCATCAGTATAATGCATTGTGTTTACAGTGGTAATCAAGGAAACAATGCATCACTGCTGTTCCTTAAGCGCCACCTGCTGACAGAGAGTGAATTTGCATTTTTATTCAGCCCATCTGCTGTTTGGGATGTTTTGTGTAGCCTAATTTCAATTTCACCATTCTGTTTTTGCTTCAGGTTTTGAAATTATACCATCTAATGTAGATCAAAAGATAATAAGCTAATAAAGCAACTAACCATATTCTTCATACGCTCATATTTTCATTCTTTCTTGTCTTTTGCTTAAATAAAATACATTAAAAATCAGTATTGGATTCTGCAAGAAAAAAAAAAAAAACAGTTTAGATGGCATTTTCCTTTCATCAGTATAATGCATTGTGTTTACAGTGGTAATCAAGGAAACAATGCATCACTGCTGTTCCTTAAGCGCCACCTGCTGACAGAGAGTGAATTTGCATTTTTATTCAGCCCATCTGCTGTTTGGGATGTTTTGTGTAGCCTAATTTCAATTTCACCATTCTGTTTTTGCTTCAGGTTTTGAAATTATACCATCTAATGTAGATCAAAAGATAATAAGCTAATAAAGCAACTAACCATATTCTTCATACACTCATATTTTCATTCTTTCTTGTCTTTTGCTTAAATAAAATACATAAAAAATCAGTATTGGATTCTGCAAGAAAATTTTTTTTTAGATCAGTGCATCCCTAAATTGATGAATGTTTGAAATGAAGAAATTAAGATTTAAATGTTAGTATTGTAGCTGCCTTTGGACGATAAAGTTCTCTAATTTAAATAGCTAGCTGAGTTAATGACAGTTTATTTATTTATTTATTTTTTGTGCAACCGTCACAAAAGTTTTGTGCAACTTATTTATTTCATATGTAATTTGTTTTATGTCATAAAGCTATGCCATTTCTGTGTGAATGATCGGTGGTGGAATTGGCTGTGATGCAAGCGGCACTAGCTAAAATCTTGCCTAGGGCACCAAATTGGTTAGGGCCGGCCCTGCTAAGACCTGAGGACAGGTGAGGTGATTGATGGCAAGAGGGAGGTTTAATATCATTAAATCATTGCTTTTAAGAATTTCATTTTTATTTTGTTATCGTTTAAACATTTCCAGTTTTCTAACTCAGTGTCCGGAACACAGTTTCATACATCTCTGACTCATTCTTGAATGCTCACAAAAGAGTTCCAGTCCACAGTCAACTAGAGTAAAATTAGTAATGTATTTTCTAGTTCCCTTTCAGTCGGTCACCCTCGACGTCACGTCGGATGACCGACGAAATTGGGATCTTGCTTAGAGAGACCAATCCACTTCGAGTGTAAACTAAACGAGCCAATGCACATTGGCATGCGATTATTGCATCCAGCTGCTGCTGATCACAGCGTGAGTATAAGTAGGCAGCAGGTGCAGCGCATATTCAGCTTTTCGCTTCGGAGCCGAGCGGTTCTATCGTTCTGCTCCTGACCTTCTACGTAGAGTAAAAACTACAGTCAAGCACGCTCTTCGTGGGCTCTCGTGCTGGTGGTATGGCGCTTCAGTGGCTGTGGTTTTCCTGTGTTGAGTGGGTTGCACACAACAGGCCGCACTACCCCTGTGTGTGTTGCAGACGGCCATCTCCCCTGTGCGCTTCAGCACACTAAAACGGCATCAACCATCTAAAAGAGCTTCACGGGTGGAACGTCTTTTTAAAGACGCGTCTTTGTAAAGATGTCATACCATCCGTGCGTTTCTGGGTGCGTGCCCAAGGTTCCCGCTACCCCCTTCAGGGATCAGGTGGTGAACCTCCAAGTGCTGCCCTCGGAGGAGGCAGACCCAGCCCTAGTTTTGCTCGGTCCCGTCCGAGCCTTAAGGTGCTATGTTGACTGGACGCAAAGCTTCAGGACCTCAGACCAGCTATTTGTCTGTCACGGAGGCCGACAGAAGGGGAATGCCATCTCTAAGCAGAGGAAGGCCCACTGGATAGTGGATGCCATCACCCTGGCTTATCAGGCACAGGGTGTGCCCTGCCCGTGCAGGTTGCGAGCTCACTCAACTAGAAGTGTTGCATCCTCCTGGGCGCTGGCTCGTGGCGCCTCGCTGACAGATATTTGTAGGGCTGCGGGCTGGGCGACCCCTAACACATTCGCTAGATTCTATAGCCTTCGTGTGGAGCCGGTATCCTCCTGTGTTCTCACCTCAAACGGGTAGAAGCACTGAGAGGCCCCGGCTTC
>NW_015506768.1:207920-208466 GCF_001515645.1 Sinocyclocheilus grahami
GTGGCGGAGCGTCCGGCGCCAGGCCTTCACTCGTTGAATCCTCAAGAACCGGTAGAAGACTGGATTCCATATGTAAGACCTAAGTGGATCCCATATGTGTAAAGTCCACGGTATAGCCTTGAGCCCGTGTTTCCCCGGCAGACTTCTGCCATTCCAAGAGGGTTACAATCACCTCCATTCTTCCATATGCACCTAAGGAATGTCCATATGTGTATTGCTTCCGAAACCTCCTTCGGGAAGGTTGGAGCTTCCGTAACGTCCCTGTTCCAAGTAGAATGGATACGTTTTCCCAGTGTTATCCAGTCTTACTCAGTGGGTAGTGCCATAGCAGCAGTAGCTGGTCCTCTTGTGCAAGCCCTGGCCTACGCCAAAAAGTAGGGGCGCAGGTTGCTTCCACAGGACACTGGAAGGGGCAGTAGCTGTGGCCTTTTGGTAGGATCCCAATTTCGTCAGTCATCCCACGTGATGTCGAGAGTGACCGACTGAAAGGGAACGTCTCGGTTACGTATGGTAACCCTCGTTCCCTGAAGGAGGGAACGGAGACGT
>NW_015506768.1:208496-211705 GCF_001515645.1 Sinocyclocheilus grahami
GGTCACCGGCTCGGCTCCTCAGCGAAAACCTGAATATGCGCTGCATCTGCTGCCTACTTATACTCACGCTGTGATCAGCAGCAGCTGGATGCAATAATCGCATTCCAATGTGCATTGGCTCGTTTAGTTTACACTAGGGCTGTAGTACTCGAGTCCGGTCTCGTTGGTGTTTGCACTCAGGCTTGTCTCGGACTTGGTCATTGGACTCGCCAAATGTTCTCGTTGGCCAGCAATATGCTTTTTTTTCTCCTTCCAAACAAAACCACATTTGCATGTCGCGCCTGAAAACGCGTGGAAAACGCTAGGCGCGCGGCTTTCTCCTTCTTTCCAAAGCACTCTGTAGCCTGCCGTCTGCCGTTGCTAAGCAACTATGAAGACGAAGTTTCAGCAAAGGATAAATGGATTTGCAGCACTAAAAATCCCTTGCAGTAGCTCTGCTACTAAATTTATTTTAAAAAATGGCTATCCTTGTACAGCTATGATCAGCTGTTTCTCCGACTTGGCTTCGCTTTCAATTTTGTTACGGGAAAGGATGAAGCTGATTGGTTGATTCTTGTCACATGACCCGCGGTGCACTTGCTGTGTTTTGAAAAGTTTAGATGCTTCATTTTCTACCTATTAGATTGTGTTTTATTAATGTCTACACCTACTTCCTTCTACAGCATTTATTAATATTATTTAACTTTAATTTCAGCATTCACTAATGCATTATTCAAATGACAAGTTGTGTTTGTTAACATTAATGCACTGTGAACTAACATGAACAAACAATGAATGAACAACTGTATTTTTATTAAATAATGTTAATATATTGTTAAATGTTTGTTCATGTTAGTTAATACATGAACTAATGTTAACAAATGACACCTTAATGTAAAGTGTTACCGACTCTTTTTATGAGGTTAGAAATAGGGCTGAAAGATTAATTGTATTTTAGATCCCAATTTCGTGGTCATCCGACGTGACGTCTCCGTTCCCTCCTTCAGGGAACGAGGGTTACCATACGTAACCGAGACGTTTCCTCTTACATATATATAGACTCATGTTTTGCACTTTTTTTATCAGTAAAAGAATGACTGCAGCAAGAGGTTTCCAGTTACCTCTAGGAAAAAACAACAACGATTACTTGAGTATGTTTTACCGGAAAATACTATTTCAGTCTGTCTACTTGAAAATGTCACTTTTAATTCAATGTGTGACTTGATATTTCTTTTAAATGAATTGTGAATAGTTTTTTCAGTGTAATAGGGCTCATCATTTCTGTATGTCATTCGCATAAAAGGAAAATATTTTGATGCTTTTACATATTTTTATGTCATAAAATGTATGAAGTGAGATTATGTGGCATTAAAATAGCCAACAAGATTTAGCCAGAGTTTCTAAACATTTTCCCCCCAGAACGAATTGAGTCATAGGTTCAACATTTTCACTTGTATAATGCAGTTCATGGCTATTTATTCTGTTGAACCTCATTTGTATAAGTTATAAGAGTGCGGCCATCAAGGTAGGAAAGTGGATATGTAAATGTCTAGATAATTTTAATGGCTTGGTTTTTCATCCTGGCAGCTGGCAGGGGTAGAGATAGCAATGTCTTTTGTTTGCTTTTTGTTTGCGAGTCCAGATGATCCTCGGCGAAAGCCGTCTCCAGCACCAGCAGCAGAGACTGTTTAAGCTTCTTCTTATACTCATCACACATGAACACATAGAGAATGGGGTTCAGACAGCTGTTTAAAAAAAACAGGCAGTTCACTACAGCTTCTGTTTTTAATAAAACCTCTTTATCTGACTCACTCCATTGATTCTCCTATGCACGTATGTGATAAAACTCGTGGATATGATAAGGAAACCAGCATTTGAAAAAGGCCAGGACCACAGGTGTAATAACCCGGTATGACCTGAGCTGCTTCGCCATTTTGAGGCTTTTGACTCGCACTCCGATAGCTATATATGAAGATGCAATGATCAAGAAGGGGATGATGAAGCCCACTATGAACCTATATGTGACCAAGGCCTTGTAGGATTGTATAGAAGTTGGATAGTTACAGATTCCATCAGGCTCTGCTGTTGAGTGACGGAGGACAGCGGGGATGCTGCAGCCAATGGATAAAACCCACAAAATCTTGCAGATGATTCTGGTTTTGAACGATTCTGGTTCGATTATTCTGAGTTCACACGACCATCCATGTGCAAATGCATCGATCTAGACTGATAGTCGTCAGCAAAAAAATGCTGGCAAACATGTTTAAGTAAATCATGAAATGGATAAACTTGCACTGTAAGTCGCCAAAGTGCCAAGCCATCTTGCATAAGGCTAAAATCATGCTTATGATGAGAGTTAAGGAGAAGATGAAGTCTGCAATTGCCAAGTTAAGGAACCAAATGGAGTTGACTGTCGTCTTCATTTTGTAGCCGGTCACAAATATGATGAGCCCATTTCCAACGAGACCTACGGCAGGAATGGCAAAGTAAATGCAAAATTTGAAGACGTTCATGCCCTCGGTCTGCATGGTAGAGTTGTATGTACTGAATCTGGTCACATTTTGAGGTCCAAAAATAGTGTCTGCTACACAAAACAAGAGAAAAATACAATGAGTGTTGGTCTATGGAATCTGAATATTTTTTTTATGCTACATTTCACATGCGACATTTTTTTCTACCCACAGCATGCTATCTGAAGCATAGTTTCACACTCGCACTTCACTTAATTTTTGGCGCTCTAGCGGTTAATAAACAGAACTGCGTACGTCTTGCGGAAGAACATTGTAGCCGGAGCTACTTCTCTCTGTTTATGTCTATGGCGAATCACACAGGTACTGGGCTACTCCGCAGTGGTACCTACCCGAACCAGTCTAAATAGTCCGAATATAAACACTTATTATAGGTGTACCGTAGTGATTCAGGACAAGCCAAAAACATGATTTGGAAAATGGATTCATGGTGTATTCGCTTATTATATACATTTTGTCAATTTTGAACACAAAAAAGTTACGGACTGCAGCTTTAAAGAAGGATCTGAAAGTGTGCATTTAACCAAGTTTCAAATTGTAATAGTATTCTGTAAATTTATTTATTGTAAGTACATACATTTAAATAATATTTTCACACTTTTTGCAATTGGAAAAAAAATGAAAACATGACATTTTGAAAATTTTAATTGTGCCATTTACCTACATTTTGTTGTTCATATTAAATGTTGTATGAAGATTTCA
>NW_015506768.1:215320-224450 GCF_001515645.1 Sinocyclocheilus grahami
AGTTGCACAGCGAAGTGTTGAGCCCCAGCTGGACCAGTTTGTGAATGAGCTGTTGAGGGATGATTGTGTTGAATGCTGAACTGAAGTCTATGAACAGCATTCTGACGTATGAGTCTTTTTTGTCCAGGTGTGTGAGTGCTGAGTGGAGGGTAGTGGCGATGGCGTCATCGGTCGAGCGTTTGGACCGATATGCAAACTGGAAGGGGTCCAAGGAGGGGGGGAGGGCAGACTTGATGTGGTGCATGACTAGCCGTTCAAAGCACTTCATGAGGATCGGGGTAAGTGCAATTGGATGGTAGTCATTGAAGCAGGATGGAGACGACTTCTTCGGGACTGGAATGATGGTGGTAGCTTTGAAGCATGTGGGGACAACAGCCTGACTTAGCGAGATGTTGAAAATGCTGTTTTGTGCCTCAAAGCGAGCAAAGATGATGTTCAGTAGAGAGATGGTGCTGTCACAGGTGCGTGGAGAAGAGAAAGAGTCATAGAGCCAATCAAGTGGTTGGGGATTATTAGGAGGTCATGATTGACAAAGGCCAGGGAGGCAATTGACCAGGACGTCCCTACTCTTTACAAGAAATGCAATGGGATTTTTAATGACCACAGAGAGTCAGGACCTCGGTTTAACGTCTCATCTGAAAGACGGTGCTTTTTGACAGTATAGTGTCCCCGTCACTATACTGGGGCGTTAGGACCCACACAGACCACAGGGTGAGCACCCCCTGCTGGGCTCACTAACACCTCTTCCAACAGCAACCTAGTTTTCCCAGGAGGTTTCCCATCCAGGTACTGACCAGGCTCAACCCTGCTTAGCTTCAGTGGGCAACCAGTCTTGGGCTGCAGGGTGATATGGCTGTGGCATGAAAACTCCTTTTACCATTCTTTGTAATTACATGCAAAATAACTTTTAAAAGAAAGTCAAATGGGTTTTGAATGAAGTGAGGGTGAGTTCATATGATGATATTTTTGAATCAATTATTCCTTTAATTTTTCATGTTACATAACTCATGAATCATGTGTTGAGACTTTTTCAAAGAGCCAGGAGAGTCATGCACAGTCAAAAGCAGAAGTGAGTAATCCTGCGCTTGTTTACAATCCAGCATGTACGTCTTATTTTCTCCATTGTAATTAAAGCAAATTGTTTTAGTCTGAGGCATCTGTCTTTATAATGCTAAGTATAGTTTACTGAATGAAATTGTCATGTGAAATTTAGTTTTGTACAATATATCCTGACATTACAAACCCCTAATTATGTGTCATAAGCAATTCTGTTGTTCACTGGTGCTTGAGAACTTAAATGTTGTGTAATAATAATAATGTAGTACGAAAGTACTATTTCATACTATGAATACATACAGTGATATTTTGACTGAACTGGACATTCCTATTGGCAATAACCCTCTCTGAGGTAACATCTTACCCACAGTCAGACACTCCACATCCCCTGGTAAGTTTTTTTTTTTTGGCCAGAAACATACCCTATACAATACAAATGCAGACATGAATGCTCGGCCAATGCATTGCAAGTGTGTATCTCATTAAAATCTTATTAAAATATGTAGTCGGAGCTTTTGTGTTCCTCTGATGGCACCAAAACACAGTAGCCTACTCAAGAGGGCAATAGCTACCAAATGCTATCATTCAGGTTGATGTTTAAAGCTGAGAATGTCATATGGTTATGACATGCCTTCTGAGACATTTAGGAAAGAAATTATGCATGAACTCATAATTACAGGTGTTTGCATTCACATTCTTTTGTGTGTTTTACCGTTAAATCTATATACTTTTTAATAATGCTCACTGTTGCTGTGTTTTGTTAAAATTTTTACATAACACTATCTTTTTAAAATGAAAATGTCACATTCTTAAATCTTTTCCAATGGAACAGAATACCCATATTGCATATTTAAAGCTGCAGTCTGTAACTTTTGGCACTCTAGCGGTTAATAAACAGAACTGCTTGCATCTTGCGGAAGAACATTGTAGCCGGAGCTACTTCTCTCTGTTTATGTCTATGGCGAATCACGCAGGTTCTGGGCTACTCCGCAGCGGTACCTACACGAACCAGTCTAAGTAGTCTGAATATAAACGCTTATTATAGGTGTACCGTAGTGATTCAGGGCAAGCCAAAAACATGATTTGGAAAATGGATTCATGGTGTATTCGCTTATTATATACATTTTGTCAATTTTGAACACAAAAAAGTTACGGACTGCAGCTTTAAAGAAGGATCTGAAAGTGTGCATTTTAACCAAGTTTCAAATTGCAATAGTATTCTGTAAATTTATTTATTGTAAGTACATACATTTAAATAATATTTTCACACTTTTTTGCATTAGGAATTTTGTCAATTTTGAACACAAAAAAGTTACGGACTGCAGCTTTAAAGAAGGATCTGAAAGTGTGCATTTTAACCAAGTTTCAAATTGCAATAGTATTCTGTAAATTTATTTATTGTAAGTACATACATTTAAATAATATTTTCACACTTTTTTGCATTAGGAAAAAATAAAAACATGATAACATTTTGAAAATTAAATGTGATATTTACCTAATTTTCATACATATTAAATGTTGTATGAAGATTTCACTTTGTGTAAATAATCATAGTTTGGAAAATAATTTTTAAGTCATTTATTTATGGTGGATATTTATATTTTGAAGTGAAGGGCCTGGGTCTGAGACAGTAATATATATGTACAAAAGGCAATAAAAAGCATAAACAAAATCAAGCAATAAACAAACAAATAAATAAGTACACAAAAGTATAAAAATAGAAACAAATGAATGCAACCTTCATAAAACAAAACTAAATAATAATAAAAAAGCTAAAACCAACCACTGGGACATTGGCTGCAGTTAGGACACAACTTTAAATGAAAAATAACTTCTGAAAATAAACTGACATTTTTTTAATTTATTTTTTTAAAATAGGCCTCTTCTGTGATTGTGCCTAAACTGTGAAATATAAACATGTGTATCAGAACTGCTAAAACATTGTCAGACAGGCAAAATTAAAAACTCATCTGTTTTCTCTGGCTTTTTAATGTATTGTAGAGATTAATTTAATCTGTTTTGAATGTTGTTCTAAGTGTATAATTGTAAAGCACTTTGGTCAACTCTAAGTTGTTTTAAACTGTGCTCTAGAAATAAATTGACATTGACATTTTCACCCAGTTACAGAGAATGATAAAATAATATTATTCTTCCAGCACGCACCAATTATGCATAAAATACACAAATTAGACTCTAACCCATTTTCTCTATCTCTCTTCTCTATGTTCTCTTGTGTAAAAGCCCATACAATCTATTTGCATGTTCTCTTTTCAATTGACAGTGAACAATTGATGATAATTTCCCCTTTACTTAGTAAAGTGTAATGGTGGGATGGAGTAGGAAGAGAAATATGCTTCTGCAGAAATCTATTTGTGCAATTTTAAGTTCTATTTCTGCAATCTGAAATTCCACCAATGAATCATGAGTGCAGAGAGAAGTGTGTTCCCTGCCAGGTGACACGTTATCGAAAGACACTATCCTGTGACACGGGACATTCAGTGAGAAACCTTCACTGTACAGGAAATATCCTGAGATTTATTTTTGGGACATTGACTTATCTAGAAAACAGACCTTTGCCACACTTCTATTTACAACACAAATCGGATCAATCATTGTAAAACAATAAGCTACTTTAGCTACTTAGAGATTGATCTTATTATTGTTTTCTTGTCTTTGCAGCTGGTCAAGGAAGCACTGGTGTCTTTTCTCGTCTTTGTGATCCAGAAAGTCCAGATGTTCTTCAGCAAAAGCTGTTTCCAGCAGCAGAGACTGTTTAAGCTTCTTCTTAACCTCCTCACACATTAACACAGAGAATGGGGTTCAGACAGCTGTTTAGAAAAGCCAAGCAAACCCCAAAAGGTGTTGTTTTAGATATTACTTACTAACATTGACATTCTGCTTATTCTCCACTGCATTTAATAAAAAAAAATGGTTAATTTATTCTGAACTTAACTTAACATCCCTCACCCAACCAACAAGCCAACTATGAGGGTCTATGGACCCTGCCCCCAAAATAGCACTTCAAAAAGTCAGAACAGGCCTCTGGTTCCATGGCAACCAAAGACAAATCATCTGAAAACGCTAGTTTTATTGCTCAAAGGAATGCGGGCAGAGCAACTCACACTACATTTCCCCATAGGAAAGACACATAATGCCCATAAAAATGGACTCTCCCCTAATTCATAGACAAACCTTTCTATGACCTTCCTATCATGCATATCCCCAGTTCATTGTGTATATTATTGCTGTTCTTGTATATTGTCTTTTTGTATTGAATACTGTTTTATGCAAGCTTATGATAGAATCCGTAGTTAATATGACCTCACCTATAGCATGTTTGGTATCTACGAATTTGTATTTTCATTATCTAAATGAGAGTATATATTATATGCTAATACTTATGCGACATCTTGGTGTTCTAAGAATCTCTAATAGTTTTGCATCAACACCCAATCCAGTGCAAAACATACTCGAAGACAAAGAGTCGTAAACGTTCCCTCCAAATGTTTGAGATACCACTGGCTCTTTGATCCCCCGGAGGTGTGATCTCCATAGAACTTAAAGGGGTCATATGATACTGCTAAAAATAACATTATTTTGTGTATTTGGTGTAATGAAATGTGTTTATGTGGTTTAAGGTTAAAAAAACGCATTATTTTCCACATACTGTACATTATTGTTTCTCCTCTATGCCCCGCCTTTCTGAAACGCGTCGATTTTTACAAAGCTCATCGGTCTGAAAAAGCGAGGTGTGCTCTGATTGGCTAGCTATCCAGTGCGTTGTGATTGGCCGAATTCCTCAAGCGTGTGACGGAAATGTTACGTCCCTTACCACATATGACGACCCTGGGCTGGACTCCGTTTCGTCCACGTTGAAAGCCGATCCGGCGATCCACCACGCCAAGTTGAAGTATTTTCTCAGCGACCAGCACGGATCTGCTCCAGGCATGACAAAGCATATATCCTCCTCTTTTGGAAGGCCAAACAAAGTAGTTTTGCTTTCACAACTAAACACAGCGCCTTCACGACATGGCGGTGGCAACAACAATACTACAGTGAGAATAAAAGTTACGCCTTCTTTCTTTGCGTGAACATTTGGGCGGCGTTATGCAAATCTTTACAGATCTTCTTTATGCACCAAGAGCTTGTAACACTCCAAAGAGAAAGGAAAAATTGAAATCACATCATATGACCTCTTTAAAAGTGAGCCGCCTGGCTTTTGTCTCTGGGCTCTCTCTTTCGTCACCTTCCCGTCTTCCACTGTACACCTGGAAGGCCTTGACTACAGCTTCTTCACTTTCCATCAGGGAGAAAACTCTCCCAACAACCACCAAGTCAGAATAACATCTGAGTTCATCACCCTTCAAACCCGGAAGAACGTGATCGCAATTCCAACACCACCAGACATTCAAACCATCAAGACTTTCATCTGATACTGCATCCAGACGCTCGTTCAATGGCCAAGGCAATGCAAGTATTGTACATTTAACTAAACGAAACAGAGGTTTAGTATAAGCTGAAAAACCCCGATTTAAAAAGGTGCTAATGTCAGGGTTCCGGGTAGAGGGATGAGGCGAGGACTCAGTACTGCAGAAAGAATGGGCTTTTTATTAAAATAAAACAAAACAAACAGGCAAGGCAAGGCAAGGCCCGGACATGACACATCCAGGGAGAGATGAAGACGAACTGACGCAGGACTGCAAACACAAGGAGAATAAATGGAGAGCAAATGAGGGTAACGAGGGACCACATGCACGATGTGCAAAACTCTGCATTTGAACAGTCAATAGCAAATACTTAAACTAATAACAAAACAGTAGCTGATTCAGAAGCGCCAGATAGCAAAGTCAGAATCACCTCCTCTCCTAGGTTCACGAAACAGTCGTCCATAAAATGCATTGCTGTTCTGTTGTAAATAATCGTAAAAATTCCTAAAATACATCTACTTTCGGAAGGCCAAATAAAGTGCTTCTGCTTTTGCCTAGAAACACACAGCGTCTCCCTGACATGGCTGCTTCAACACTAACTGCGGTTAATGAAACCACGCCTTCTTTCTTTGCGTGAACATTTGGGCGGCATTATGCTAATATTTCCACATAGTGAGGTAGATATGTGGGGGCGTGTTAGAACGAGCCGTTTTAGGGGGGCGTGGCAGAGTCTTAACTTTGATAAAGAATATCTCTTTGATTTTGAGACTTTAGTCTTTGCAACTTCAGGGATCTTATCTATGCACAATCAACTTGTAACACTCCAAAGAGAAAGGAAAACTTGAAATCGCATCATATGACCCCTTTAAATAATAAACATTGATTAAATTGCTTATTAATAAATATTCACCTTTTGATTATTGCTGACACCTCTAGTAATTATATATCTGATTTTTATTTTCCAACCTATTTTGGGTTCATTGTAAGCCAGCCATATAGTATTTTTTAAACAATAGTTGAGTTAAAGGGATAGTTCACCCAAAAATGAAAATTTTATGTTTATCTGCTTACGCCCAGGGCATCCAAGATGTAGGTGACTTTGTTTCTTCAGTAGAACACATATGATGATTTTTAAGTCCACCGTTGGAGTCCATCAGTCTTATAATGGATGGCAATGGTAACAAAGTCTATGAGTGTAAAAAAAACATGCACAGACAAATCCAAATTAAACCATGCGGCTCGTGACGACACACTGATGTCCTATGTATACGCGTGAGAGATCAGTTCCGGCGCTTGCGTAAACTACGCCAGAGCGCGTACACACCTCACACACCGGAAGCCGTGCGCGTGCTCAAAGACAGTTGGACATAGTGGTGAATTAGAGGTAAAAAATGATATAAATACTGTTCGGTTTCTGGCACAAACCGATCGTTTCGTGTGTTAGGACATCAATGTGTCGTCACAAGCCGCAGGGTTTAATTTGGATTTGTCTGTGTATGTTTTTTTTACACTCATAGACTTTGTTACCATTGCCATCCATTATAAGACTGATGGACTCCAACGGTTGGAGTTAAAAATCATCAAATGTGTTCTACTGAAGAAACAAAGTCACCTACATCTTGGATGCCCTGGGGGTAAGCAGATAAACATCAAATTTTCATTTTTGGGTGAACAATCCCTTTAAATAAAACTGCCCAGCAGGTTGGTCAAATATTTAACCCCATCGCTGGATTTGTCCATATTTAACTTTGGTTGTTTTTAATCCAGCATTTTTAGAGTGTGCTACCTAAATGTTGGAGCAGAAATCGAGACTTATCAAACCAGGCAACCTTTTTCCAATCTTCTTTTGTCCAATTTTGGTGAGGCTGTGTGAATTGTAGCCTCGGTTTCCTGTTCTCAGCTGACAGGATTGGTACCTGTGGTCTTCTGCTGCTGTAGCCCATTGGCTTCAAGGTTTGATGTGTTCATGCATTCAGGGATGCTCTTCTTCATACTTCGGTTGTAACAAGTAGTTATTTGAGTTACTGTGGCCTTATGCTTCAGCTCGAACCAGTCTGGCCATTCTCCTCTGACCATCAACAAGGCATCTTCGCCCACAGAACTGCCTGCCTTTTCTCGAACCATTCTTGTAAACCCTAGAGATGGATGTTTGTGAGTAGATCAGTAGTTTCTGGAATATTCAGACCAGCCCATCTGGCACCAACAACCATGCTTATGTTTAAGGTTACTGAAATCACCTTTCTTCCCAATTCTGATGCTCGGTTTGACCTTCAGCAGATCATCTGGACTATTGGTACGCACCAATTTGTACAATTCCATTTGTACTCGGAAGCTGGAAATTCCTAGTTCCCAGAAGGAACTTTTAACTGGAACGCCCTCCCTCCCGGAGTCTCGGAGGAATCTCAACAACTCCATTTTCGGAATCCAATATGGCTGCTCAGTGCATCGACTGAAGAGAAACAGTAGTAATATATTGTTTATTAGCACTAATGTTTATCTGTGTCTCAGTAAACTCACTGTTGCACACAGTACTATCCAACCTCTATGTGTGGACATAATACTATGGCATTATCTATGCAAAATACAGCTTTTTATTTGTTTTTAATCGACTGGTATTGCTAACAATAGATGTATCCGTCTTGGTTTTCTGGCTTCTCTACTGGAACATGGTACAATTTGTGTGGTGTGACGACATTGCCAGCTCCGACTTCTGAGGTAAATGGAAGCATATGTCGCTGCCATGGCCCATGGCTGATTAGATATTTGTGCTAAGGAGCAGTTGAACAGGTGTACGCAATTAAGTGGCCGACCAGTGTCTCCTACAATCAAATATAAAACTTTTGTATATGCATCATGCCAGGCCTGACTGCAGTGGTGTCAAAAATCACTGGTTCTTTCCTACACTGAAAAAAAAGATTCGTTGTCTGAACAACCATTACTTATAAAAGTAAATTGATTAAACACAAAAAACGTAGTATTCATAACTTTTCAATGTCTACTTAACATATATAGTGCGTGTAACGCAAAAATATAAGTTACAAGTGAACTTAAGTGTATAAATAAAATGAAAAAACATAAATCATGTCAACTACTATTACAATTACGTTAATATTAAGTAAATCTAGCATAACATTTTAAGTAGCCTACTGTGAGCCACATGATATGCAAATACTCTTTCCAGCCAAGGAGCCATTTTGTGAAGCACATGTGAAGATGGTGAGAAGGGATAAGCTTAATTTTTGTAAACGAAGTATAGACCATTTCAAAGACGTAAACAATAACAAAGGTGTCACTTCCTTAAATCGCCGAATATCCGTTGAAATGGTCCATAATATAAAATTTTGCCGTTTTACCATCAATGAACACTTGTTTTTTGTGTTAGTGGGAGAAGATATTTTCTGAAACGCAACGTGATGTAGATGCTGAAAAGAGGTAGCCTAAGCTTTACTTTGTCTTTTTAACTTACTCGTTTATTGTGTTTGTGGTCAAAAAAAGAACCTTTAAACTGAATTTCTGAATCGCTAAGTATAATGCTTCAATAATTAGAAACGTGTTATGAATACTTATGAAAGCGTCGCGTTTGTACGTGTAAGCCCATTCCTACGAATCAGGGTATCTTCCGTCCAATCAATTTTTGTTTTAATATT
>NW_015506768.1:227799-228354 GCF_001515645.1 Sinocyclocheilus grahami
TACTCATCCTTGTGCCGTCCCTGATACATATATAATCTTAATTTTCTTCACTTTAAAAATCAACGCAAAGTGAATGCGACTGTAATCCATACGTCCCTGTATGAATCTCTTCTGAGTGAAAAGTTAGGCGTGTTTTTGAAAAAAATACTATTATTTTTCTACTATAATAGTAGTCTTATAAACTATAATCATTGCTTTCGGCCAACTGTCATCCATCCATTCATGGGTTCATGCTTAATGTAAATGTCAACACATTGTGATGTGTGTTGTGAAACTAAAGGAAGAGGTGACAGTCCTAAGTGCTTCTACATCACCTCTCACGTGAGCTTCAGAAGACACTTGTCACGCTTCACAACATCCTGATGAATCACTTAATATGCAATCATGAACTTATGTATGACAGCCAGCCCAAAATATAGTTTTTTTTAGTTGAACAAAATTGAAAATACTTTTTTTCTTTTTTAAATAGGCCTATTGTTTTCCTTCAGAAGACACTGATTCATTAACTGCGGTCACATGGCTTATCATGTTTGTGTTCCATGGGGTTTAAGGTCC
>NW_015506769.1:0-595 GCF_001515645.1 Sinocyclocheilus grahami
ACACGATATATTGTTATACCCCTGCATTGTTTTGAATGTTGAACACTTGTATCAACATACGTATATAGCCTATATATTCTACATCCCGCGATCCAACAGAGGATAAGAGGTACAGAGAATGGATCAGTTTTTTGTAGGGAAAGACTGCCTAGTTTAATGTTTAGCCACTACTGATTTTTGAACTGATCAATCATGTTAACAACATTACAGCACTTATTGTGAATTTCACTGATGCTGTAGTAGGGTCGCTTTGTGAAAACATCTAAACGTTTAATTATAGATATAGTAAGACCTGTTCCCCACTCATGTTGGTCTGCTGTATTCCCTGGAAAGGTAAAGAGGTGTTTCGGGTCTCGGGAGACTAGTGGAAAAGGAAGTTGCTCAGGTGCATTTGTGACTCAATCTGCCTGCACGCATTTGTGAGAAAATCAAGCCGTTTCCTCATAAAAAGCCAAAATTAGTCTAACAGTTGTAACACACAATACATATATTTGTCCATACCGCTGCATTTTCAGAATACCTCTCACTTTGCGTTTGTTTGAAAGTGGAGTTTCTTTGCAAAGCAGATTGTGTTTATTTGCAAAATGCTGGATTT
>NW_015506769.1:1398-2040 GCF_001515645.1 Sinocyclocheilus grahami
CGTCCGCCTTCTCCGGTGTCAGCTGGATAAAGGTCTGTGTTTTTCTGCATTTTGTGTGTGTAAACCGACACTAAACGTCGAGTTTTCTCTACGCTGTTTACTCCAGAAACATAATCACACAACCGAAAGCGTTTTGCGCTAGTAACGCGAAGCGAATGTCGGCTGTAATGCAGTGCATAGCTCTGAGGTAAAGGACGCGGTCGTTGATTAAACCCTCTTCTTCTCCATCTTAATCACGACACGTTCCCAAACGCACAGAGAAGCCCGAGTCTGTCGAAGATGGAGCTGGAGGAGGTGGAGCTGGTGAAGGTGGAGCTGGAGGAGGTGGAGCTGGAGGAGGTGGAGGAGCGGAGAGTCCGAGCAGGAGCCGAGCCGGCAGGTAGGTTTACATCAGTCTGTAGCAGAAGATAATCATAATTCAGCTTTATTTCTACTGTCCATGTATGCACACTAGCAGTCAAGAGTTTCATGTTTCTTCTGCTCACCGAGCCTGCATTTATTCGATCCAAAGTACAGCAAAAACATTAAAAATCTGAAATATTCTTTACTATTTAAAACAGCTGTTTTCTAAATGAATGTGTTAAACTGTAATGTATGTCTGTGATGCGCAGCTGTATTTCCAGCATCATTCCTCCAGTCTTC
>NW_015506769.1:3682-4258 GCF_001515645.1 Sinocyclocheilus grahami
GTTTAACAGAGATTCACACAGAAAACAGCTGTTTTAAATAGTAAAGAATATTTCAGATTTTTTATGTTTTAGCTGTACTTTGGATCGAATAAATGCAGGCTCGGTGAGCAGAAGTCTTCTTTAAAAACATTAAAAATCTTCCTGTTCAACAACTCTTGACTGCTAGTGCATCTACTTTAACCCGTGCTGCTCCTCAGTTGATGTATACACGTGTTCGTTCTAGACGTGACAGAAGAGGAAAGTCAAGATCTGAATGACGAGGAGGAGGATCCTCACAGTTTCACAGCCGGAGAAATGTCTCAAACGGAGGATTCGACACAAACGACAGGAGCCAAGAAGTCCTTCTCCTGCCCGCACTGCAGAGAGAGCTACAAGCGTAAAGCAGACCTGAAGGATCACATGGGGATTCACAGCGAGCGGCCGTACTTGTGTCTGCAGTGCGGCAAGAGCTACACGCAGAAGATCAACCTCCAGAATCACCTGCTGATCCACAACGGAGAGAAGCCCTTCACCTGCTCGCAGTGCGACCGCAGCTTCACGCGCAAGGGAGACCTGAAGAAGCACATCAGCGTTCAC
>NW_015506769.1:4268-16185 GCF_001515645.1 Sinocyclocheilus grahami
GAAACTCGCGCAGGTGTGCAACTACAAAAAGCCGGTGCTGTATCACGCCGGAGACATGCCCTTCAGATGTGAGCCGTGCGGCCAGAGGTTCATTCTGTCCTCGCACCTGAAGAGACACCAGAAGTGGCACTCGCATTAGAGAGCAGAAACCAGTATATACTTTCTGAGTGAGTGAGTGAGTGAGTGTGTGTGTGTGTGTGTGTGTGTGTGTGTGTGGGGGGGGGTGGGGGGAGTATCACGCCGGAGACATGCCCTTCAGATGTGAGCCGTGCGGCCAGAGGTTCATTCTGTCCTCGCACCTGAAGAGACACCAGAAGTGGCGCTCGCATTAGAGAGCAGAAACCAGTATATACTTTCTGAACGAGAGTGAGTGTGTGTGTGTGTGTGTGTGGGGTGGTGGGGGGGCAGCAGCACATAATCAGTTCAGAGACGAAAGCATTGTTTACAGTCGAGACGGAGCGAAGTTCGTTCTCAGCTCTAGTAGATTCAGATTAATCACATCCAAAATAAACGCTTTAGTGTACATATGTGTGTGCTGCGTATATTTACTATGTATATATAAAGACAAACAAATGCATGTATACATTTTGAAATTATGTACACATATACACACACACACACATTTAATATATGCAAATTTTTCTTAAATATATATATACACATGCATGTGTGTGTCTTTATATATACATAATAAATATACGCAGCACACACACACATATGTACACTAAAGCGTTTATTTTGGATGTGATTAAAGATTTTTTTTACTGACGTGACCTGCAGATTTCACTCATTCGATAGAGAAAGTTGAAGGTCGAGCGGTAGTAAATCGTATGAATTATTATTACATTCATTGTGTGAGAGAGCATTTGTGAAGCATTATTATTACTGCATTTTTCTCCGTATGTTAATTTAGTTCATAGCTGTTGAGAAGTGATGCATGGTGAGCTGAAATATTGATTTACTGTTACGAGAATCCCTAATTAACCCTAACCCTAACGAGAGAACTTAACGTTTGGCGTTCATCACACTAACGAGTTCATCTGTAACTATTGACTCGGTAATGACTCTATATACTGTTCTCGGTCGAGCTGAGAGTCAGTCTGGGATTATTAAAGATGCCGTTTCTTTACTCTTTAATGTAAATGAATTCGAAGCAGTCTGTATTGTATAAAGTGCTGTATGAATAAATGTGACTCGTCGTGTAGTGTAGGTTATATAGTGCTGCATGTGAAATACATTTGTATATGCATTACATTCATCTGTTTGAGTCGCTTGAGTTTTTCTCCTTCAGCTGGGCTCAACATTTACTTTTCCTTCAGCCCGAGGCTTTTGGTGTGAAAGGGACAAAAATATAACTTTTTAATATTAAAAAGAAACAGGCAAGCCCTGCCCGGATTCAAAATGTAACGCAAAAGTAACAACGCATTACTTTCCATAAAATGTAACCAAGTAACGTAATTAGTTACTTTAGGGAGTGACGCAATATTGTAACTTTTCCCAACACTGGTGTTAATACATACATTTATTGGTTGCCTTCATATCAAATCAGATCTATTAAAAACTCTGATTTCTCAAAGCCAAATGATTTTGAAAGATCTGGAAAAGATCCGGATAACCTTGAAAAAGCATCAGATTTGTATCACGTTTCCGTGCGGATTTAACGTATGCGAGACCATGACAGAACAGCATGGAAATGATGAAGTATTCATGCAATTCATGAGTTTATCACTGAAGTTTATTCTTTGTCTGAACTCTTTGCTTTTGCAAAAAAAAAAAGAGAGAAAATACAACTATTCATTGTTTGTTGAATGAATGAACCGGAGCTAATATAAACTTGCATTTCATTTTAATCATGTAATAGTAAATGTTGAACTTTACATTTTTACATTACATGAGCACGCACACACAAGCCTGTCATGTTAAAGAGTGGAGTTTTTAGTTGCTGGTCAGACGAACATAAAATAATCTAATCTAAGAGTCACGCTAATGTGAAGAGCAGCTTCTCAAGCTCAAACGTATGCGATCCAGTGGCAAGAACGCATAAAGTGAGAATGCTTGCTGAAATTATTTTTTAATCTTCTGTAACACATTTGAAGGAACACAAAAGAAATAAACGCTGGCTCTCTCCAGATCCAGTGCGGTTCTTCAGGGAGCTCTTTAGATGCTAACAAGCTAAAAGTGGCTAGATAACAGAACGATTATTTATTTAACGCAGAACAATCATGGAACAGTCATCGCAACACTGTGCTGATCCGAGAAATGTCTAAGTTTCTCCAGAGAGAATCCTGTGAAGAACAAGAACAGCATTAAGTGATGAAACCAGGTTGTCCTGATCCAGAGAAACACAGCGAGTTCATGAAGGTGACCAAACAGCCTCGAACCTTGGCGAGGCCTGCAGACTGACCGGAGGATCACAGCCCAGGAACGCTCGGTTATCATGCGAGTACTGCAGCAGCGCGCTGAAACACGGGTCCTGTTATGAAGCACACGAAACACAGTTCAGAGTCTGTCAGGGGCTCCAAATCACCACCTTAGAATTATTCATGTGTGACCCTGCAGCACAAACACCGTCATAAGCAGCACAGGTATATTTGTAGCAACAGCCAACAATACATTGTATCAATTTTCTTTTATGCCAAAAATCATTAGGATATTAAGTAAAGATCATGTTCCATGAAGATACTTTGTAAATCTCCTACTGTAAATATATCAAAACTTAATGTTTGATTAGTAATATGCATTGCTAAGAACTTCATTTGAACAACTTTAAAGATGATTTTCTCAATATTTGGATTTTTTTGCACCCTCAGATTCCAGATTTTCAAATAGTTGTATCTCAGCCAAATATTGTCCTATGATAACAAACCATACATCAATGGAAAGATTATTATTCAGCTGTCAGATGATGTATACATCTCAATTTTGAAAAATTTACCTTTGTGACTGGTTTTGTGCTCATATAAGGAAATAGGAAGGAATGATTTTTGTAATGCGGGGAGTTAATTCCATTAATTCAAGTTATTTAATAGAAGTGAATATGAATTATTAAATCTTTTCCAGGTGGAAAGAAATAAAACCTTGGTCTGAAATCACTCCTGAGTTATCAAAGGTTATGTGATTGAACTGCTTGGATTGTGTTGAGTATCTACACAGACGTCCTTCGTTTGGATCGAGTGAAGAGGGCTTTAAATCTCACCTTGATTAAAACGTGTGGGTTTCCGATCACAATGAGCAGCGCTTTGGCTCGTGTGATGGCAACGTTGAAACGCTTCGGGTCGGAGAGGAATCCCAGCATGCTTTGCAGTTCTTCATTCAGCAAGGACTCGTTGGATCGGACCTACAGTTTAGAAAACAGTGTTAATTCATCAGAGAGGAACGATGAATCTGAACACCTCTCACCTTTATCCATCTGAGCTCTCCAAACATTCATTATAATGCAGTAGATGCTTTATCAGTTTCACACGACCGGTCTTGCTCGTCTATTTGTTGTGATGTATACAGGCAACAATAACGTACAACGCAATTTACAAAAAGTAAGACTGACTCCAGTCTGGATCGCAGGTTTGTTCAAACAGTTCGAGCTCGTCCTGCGCTTCACTTATTTCCACAGCGCGAGCCGGCACTCCAGTCAAAGCACTTGATTTTTAATACACTTGAATATTCAAATGAAAAGGTACAGACTGATGAATATTTATGCATACACAGGCTACTATATCTAGTATGTGCTGGGGCTGCAAGGAAGATTATTAGCTGTTATGTTTAGTTTTTAATGGAGACTCGCTCTGACTGAATCATTTGATTTTGCACGCTGATTTACAAATCAGACAGCACTATCACCTCTCAGAGCAGGCGACGATTTCTCTAGTTCAAAATAACGAAGAGCGACGTGTTTTTAAGAAATGTAGTGGAGTAAAAAGTATGAAATCATGCTTTGACTTATTTCGCTACACTCCAAAGTTTCTTGAAATGAAGCTACTCTGATAAAGCACATAGATGTGAAAACACTGGTTACCGTTGACATGATGATGATGAGGAACTCCTGGCCCTGGAACTCCTCCACCGACCCCACCTTCACCTCTCCCAGACCCACTCTGTGCAGCAGCACACGGATCTTCTCCACCTGAGCACACAAACATCTCAGGACTTCATCATGATACAAGCCATGAAAGACAAGTCTGCTGATTAAACGGGAGTTTACATAACTACATCCCACCACAGACAGACGGACAATTCACTTGAAACTTAGCTTGTTAACTAGTAATCCTGGCATTGTGTCCTCTCAATACTGCTGGCTCTATGACAAACAGCATTTACAAGCTGCTTAGGATAAAAGCGTCTGCATGCACGGAAATGGACGAACAGATGCGGTGTCTGAGGGGTTTTCTGCATGCACAGAGCTGCCAGCCTTAGAACAAGTTTTAGAGTACCACCAGTGTGACGGGACGTGACAGGTCTTTTTTTTGCAATTTAAAATGTTGGAAGTATTGTTTTTATGGATTGGCCATTATTGAGCGCTATAAACGCATGTAATGAAACGCCACATGTGCATCACAGAAGTAATAGAACTTATGACGCTTCAGGTTTAGAAACGCTTCTCATGCGATACACATGTATCCATTTTTAAAGTGTCATCTATTGATTCTACCGCTTATTTATATTACATATGATCTGTATATATTAATATTCATTTAAAATAAATGCTTTATAATAACTGTTAAACAAAGTGCTTGCGTGTAATGGATTAATAATAATATAAATCATATTATAATTATGTAAATCATATGCAAATTTGAATTATCATTAAAGCCAGACAAATTTGTTGTAATTTTTTTAAGGTACTTTATAGTGACCTTTAACCCTTTCCCCACCAAACACTGAATTTTCTGTGTTTTCCCTGTTACACGCTAGGGGGCGCTATTACGCATCTCCTGAATGAGTCTAAACAGTGTTGATCAAAAACACAGACCAGGAAGAGACAGAAACAAGCGATCCCATATGTAAGCATATGCATATGAAAAATAATGCGATCAACACTAACCGCGTATTAGTGTTGTTAAAAGACCCGGTATTTCGGTACCAAGTCAGTACTAAAAAAATGAAACCGTTACGGTACCAGGTTTTTTAAAGTACCGGTGGTACCGAGTACCCGGTCAACCCGGTTCTGATGCGCTATCTGAAAGCTAGCCTCTTCCAGTGTTGCCAAGTCTGTGGTTTTCCCGCAGAATTGGGCTGCTTTAACACGGTTGCCGCGGGTTGTTTTTCATATCCGCGGGTTGAAAAACGACCCCATTAACATGATATTTAGCCCCTGGAATGCTAATTTTACCAGGGGACCCCTGCCAAAACACGCGTATTTTATCCTCGGAATGTGATGTTTGTGAAAATCTGGCAACCTCTTCTTAAAAGCAGTGGCGACCTCAAGAGGAGGAAACGCATCAAACTAACAAAACACCCCGATCAAGTTCAAGCAGGTAAGTTTCAATTACATTTTTAATATTTAGAGCTTCGGTTATGAATATTCCATATTTTAATTTGAATTTCGGATTGAAATAAACATCGCCGTTAGCATATACGTAGTTAATCAACAGCATAAGCGCGGCTAACGCTAATATAATGAGCATTAGAATGAATTTTGTTCAAAATGATTTCTTTGTTAACTATTTAATGCTCCTATAACTTATTACTGTAAAAAACAGGAGGACATAATGGTATTTACTATTTTTACACACCAGAGGCTTTAAAATGAACTGTGTAACCAAAATATGCGTGTTAGAGAAAGTACAAATGTATGGTTAACAGTGTTTAGTCCGTCAGAAAAAGTTTTTTTTGCTTGTTTTTTTAGTTGGTTAGTTGCAAAATCTTATTGTAAAGTGTTTTTAATACTACAGTTTCCATCTATTTGATATACACTTAATATAGGACATAATATAACACTGTTTATGTTAACAATTAAATAAACTTGTGTATGTAACATAACACAATATTATATGTAATCTTATCTAAATTTCTTCTAAAAGCTGAGGTTTGTTATTTCCTGAAGTTATATTTTAGCTGGTGTCAATGATCTTATGCTGTATGTGGTCAGACTCAGACTCAGCCCATTTCTTTACTGATGTTGTTCAATTAATATGTTTTTGTGTTTTGCTTTGGTACAGAGAACCGTGGATTTTCACTGGTATTGGTACCGAATACTGAAATTTTGGTACCGTGACAACACTACCGCGTATAAATGAAAACTGCCTAATGTTCCCGAGCGAAACGTGGATCCAGAAAGTGTGCAAGCTTTGGGAGCGCTGATGGAAGCCATCTACTGCAGCTTTGCTTTGATAATATTACGGAATATGATCCAGATGTAGTATTTGATAAAAATGCGATTTTCTCCGCTTTTTGTAGAAAGCACATTAAGTGCTCACGTATTAATTTAAAAAAAAAACGTGAAGCTAGAACAGATTTTTGTTGTTTGAAAGCAGAGGGTCTGATCTTTATTTTGATGTACTGCATGTTCAGATATTCATACAGCAAAATATTCTGGGTGTCATGAAATTTTAGTGAAAATCAGCAAAAACGCTGGCAGGGAAAGAGTTAATTTGTAGGAAGAGAAACTCTGAGTGACTTTCTTTCTGCGTCAGACAGACATGTGTCACTTTGCTTGCATCTGATTGATCCAACTTCAGTTCGAGATCTCTAATCCAGAACACAACCAGCTCCAGAGCAGCTGTGGAGTGCAAGTTACTATGACAGTGAATGCTGCTAAAAGCCAAGCCACTTTCATGGTACCTAAAACCCAGGATTGGTGCAAACTAAACTGAAACTAGCCAGATAAACCGGCTTCATGGTACAGGCCCCAGATCTAAACCTGCTCTGAAACTCAGACACTCACCTGTTTCTTATATGGAGTGATGACGCCGATGTCGGTCACTGCGATGGGATTGTAGAGTCTCTTCGCGAGCTGGCAGCAGTACATCATGACTTGCACAGCTTCAGCGGGATTGAACCACGACGGATTATTGCCCTCTCTCATCTCAGTCCCCTTCAAACACACACACGAGGCGTCTGAGGGTGCTTTCAGACCTGTACATCGTTTGCTTAGTTCCCAAACAGAGACTTCATTTGTTACAATGTTGCAATTTCTTCTTGGTCCGGTTCGATTTCACAAGGCAACATTGCAAAGCTTATTGTGGCTTTATAGCAGTCCTGGCAAACGCCAAACAAATGTAGCAGTCATCCCGCTCTAATATATCCATCTATATACAGGTGCATCTCAAATTAGAATGTCGTGGAAAAGTTCATTTATTTCAGTCCGAGTTATTTAGATTTAGGTTAAACATTAACTTAAAAAAACAGCTAACTAACACAATAAAACAAAAATATAACAATTAAAATCATGATTTTTGAAAATTAAAAAAAACGTATGTTTTTGCACATAAACCCTTCACATATATATATATATATATATATATATATATATATATATAAATGCAGTTACAGCCAGCAATATTAAGCTATATTTATTCTTGTAATGCGCAGAGAAGAGCAATTAATTACACAATGTTTTAATATGAAGAGCTGCTCTTTGGTTTTCAAATGCAAAAACAAATATTCTCACTCACAGAATCAGACACTGACTGCTGCATTTACGTAACATATCTCCCGTTATGAATTATGATACCGCTTGGTTCGTTGGCTCGGACTGCTTTCTCACCACGAGTGAACCGCTCCAGAGTGTGTTCTCTGAACTAGAGGCAGGTGTGAAAGAGTCGATACTCACCCGCACGCCGTGAAACATGAAGGGGAAGCCCTTAGTGGGAAGCCTGTTCCAGTGGCAGAGCGCATCCACGACGGTCCTCTGAGAGCGAACACACAGCTCTCCGGCGTAAAACAGCCGCGACGGCAGCTCCAGCAGAGCCTCGTGGGAGCGGTAGTTATACACCAGCTTCATCACCTACAAAACCACACGCATCAATACACTACTCATCACAGGAGTCTGGGAAGAGCTCCCGATCAGTGGAAAATAAGAACCATTATTAGACGGGGGTTCCAGGTTCAGTGCATGCTGCAACGATGCAAAGTTCATTTGAACTAATTGAGGAAATCTGTGCCACTTTAATGTGCAAATGCACTAGGATTCTCCCTTAAATGTTTTTATTGATTTCATCTTAAATCACGAGGTGTCAATAAAGGTTCCTGACGGAGACGGTGATTATTTCAAAGCTGAAATTAGTCTGGAGTATAAACCATTTCAAAATAAAAAGTTTTATTTTTGCACAAACACTTTCTGTTTGCCGACTTTGCACTTGTTGGATATCAATATATTTATTGTTTAACATCACTATAGTTATTTGCTTCTGCCATGGTGTGATTCTCCTCGTGACGGTCTTATTACAGCTTTGCTCAAATAAATGTACATTTATAAAGAAATATATATTTTTTTTTACAATTACTAAAAAAAAACATTTTTAAATAACCAATTAAATGAGTATTTTAGTTAAGTTTTATCGCAACATTTGCATCGATTACCACAGCAAGCTAAAACAATCATTTCTACTCATTTCTCAAATTTGCAGAGACTTCGGTTTACAACAAAGCTCAACAAGTGATCGCATGGGGAGTATAAAATCAGAAATCTGCATTTTTCTTAAAGGTGATATAATTTTTTCCCCCATGTTAAAAAAACGTTGTTAAATAAATTTATCTATTAAAATAATTTAAGGTTAAATATTTTGTGCGTCAATAGGTTTGCTTTTCTGAAGAAGAAAAGAGTACATTTATTTGGCAGGGATGCATTAAACTGATCAAAAGTGATGAATCTTATGTAACAATGTCAACGGCTTTACCAATTAAAATATATATATATTGCGGTCAAACAATTAATCGCGATTAGTCGCATCCAAAATAAAAGTTTTTGTGTACATAATATATGTGAGTGTACTGTGTATATTTATTATGTAGATACACACAGTACACACACATATGTGACCCTGGAGCACAAAACCAGTCATAAGGGTCCATTTTTCGAAATTGAGATTTATGCATCACCTGAAAGCTGAATAAATAAGCTTCCATTGATGTATGGAAATCTGGAATCTGAAATTTAATATTGAGAAAATCATCTTTAAAGTTGTTCAAATGAAGTTCTTAGCAATGCATATCACTAATCAAACATTAAGTTTTGATATATTTACGGTAGGAGATTTACAAAATATATTAATGGAACATGATCTTTACTTAATATCCTAATGATTTTTGGCATAAAAGAGAAATGTATAATTTTGACCCATACAATGTATTGTTGGCTATTGCTACAAATATACCCCAGCGACTTAACACTGCTTTTGTGCTGCAGAGTCACATATAATATGCAAACAAATTTATATACATTATTTTGGATGCAATTAATCGTGATTAAAAAAAAACTAAAAAATTCTTATCAGTTTCACAAAAACAGATCAATTCCTGTAGACTGAATGATTTTCTGTGGAAACTGACAGCATGTCAAGCATCCTGTAACTAAAGTGTAAACTGCATTTATCTCAGAATATTTCATATATCCCACAATCCCTTGTAACGCAGCCTCCTGACCAGCAGGGGGTTGTATCCTCTCTCGCTGCAGCTGTAGAGCGGCGTTCCCATCAGTCTCTCCAGCAGAGACACGCCGAGTCCAAACACAGCGGCCAGCTTCGACTTCACCACCGGCCCCAGCTGCTTCGGATCTCCAGCCAGCACGATCTGCAGAAACCAGAGGCGGATGAAGCCGTCTGCAGTGACCAGTGCTTCCACACGGACTCTGCTCGTCTCACCTGTCCACTCGTCTCAGACAGTAAACTCAGAGGGATGAGCGACTCGGGTTCAGTGGCCTGACCCGCCTCATCCACAAACACATGTGTAAAGTGACCAACACTGAAAACACACACAACACACCCACGTCTTCACAAGAGCTGACTGCACATCATTAACATCACATGCCAGTCAATATTATATTGTTTTTTCCCCAAGCATGTTTACCAATTTCAAACCACATAAATCTTAACTATTATTTTACATATAATCGATTATAAGTTATACAGTGGTGACCAAAATGATTAGAACACTAGTATTTTCAGCAGCTAAAGTCAGTTATTTCTATCTTTTGCTGTAGTATGCATCTCATGGGCATTTCATAATTTTCACCATTTCAGTTCAATCTCTTGTTTGGCCCATTTGCCTGTAAAAATAACCCTGCTTAATAATTATGCACACCTGAATGTTTTTCGCTTCCAGCCCTTGTTAACAATCATATGCATTACATGTAAAATGAATAGTAGTTATTAAGATTGATGTGGTTTGGAATTGGTCAAATGTGCTTGGGAAAAAAATCTGATCAGATTATACTGATGTATAGATTTCATGCAGTTGTGTACTCAACGTTATCCCAAAAGATCCCAAGGATTTGTAAATCCAGAGAAAATCCCGTTTTAAATAATGGCTCGTCTCTGTCGCCTATCAGTGACGTAATATCCGCACTATCCTCAGTTAAATGCTGCTGCACAGTTCAACTAAATCCATTACGGCTGTTGTGAATAAAATGAGCAGATCTAAATTTAATGCTGTGGTCAGCACTTTTTATTTCATTTTCAATGTTGCGCCATGACTCTGTTACGTGTTTTTACAGCACTGCGCATTATAACCAATCACACACACACACACGAGTCTGTTGAGCTTATGAACGCTAATGACCAATCAGATGCCTTCAGAGGAGTTTTTGTTCAGTGCACACGCTCGAGAATTCTCTCATCATGAACAACAAAGTGCAGATGTACGTGTGATGTAAGATTCATTCATCAAACCGTGCATGGACAGCTTTACGGATTATAAAGGGAGTTTTTTGAGAGTGCTTAAACTCGCGCTAGACTGTCATTGTCAAAGAACATTATGACTGACTTCAGTGTTCTTTGCTCACTTTCTCTGTATAATTTACCGTGTTGGGAAAAGTTACTTTTAAAAGTAACATTACAATATCGCTTGCTTGTTTTTAATATAAAAAGTTCTATTTTTTGGCACCAAAAGCCTCAGGCTGAAGGAAAAGTAAATTCTCGTCTAGAACGCAGAAGAGGAACGTTCAGACATCTTCAGCGATTAAAAAAAAAAAAGAACAGATGTTAGTTTATTTAAAGTCATTTTTGCTTAGTATTATGACTGAATTGGACATCGAAGCTCAGCAGAAAAGACATTTAATTATTGCATGTTTGTGTCACATTCAGAGTTGCATTTCACCGTTTTATTCATTTTGAGGAACACTGAATCAGTTTTTTGTGAGCGAGTCATTTATTCTAGAACTAAAGTAACATTTTGCTCCTCTCAACATGAGCACAGGAGAGCTTTCAATCAATACATGATGAAACAAAGTAACTGGTTTACTTATTAGAAAAAGTAACTCAGATATTTTCTTCCTAATTAAAAAGTAATGGGTTACTTTGCTAGAAAAAAGTAATCTGATTATGTAACTCGCTTTATCAGGCATGACCACACCTCTTCTGGCCTGCAGGTGGCATTGACGCGAGCCAGGCTGGCGGTGTGCAGGAATCCGCTCTGGTGCAGACGTGTGCAGACGAGGTCCGCGGCGCTGTTTGAGGGCGTGCACACCAGCACACGACTGCAGGGGATGCGGTGATGCACCTGCACACACACAGACACACAGATAGAGTTCACACACATTCACCATCTGACCTCAGCTCACGCACTACAGCAAACTCAGCAAGAGTTCTGAGCAACATGCACCACTTGTGTGTGTGTGAGTGTGAGAGAGAGAGCGGTGTGTGTGTGTGTGAGTGAGTGAGAGAGAGCGGTGTGTGTGTGTGTGTGTGAGTGAGTGAGAGAGAGAGAGAGAGAGAGAGAGAGAGAGAGTGTGTGAACAGGTGTGTGTGTGTGAGCATGTGTGTGT
>NW_015506769.1:17413-61041 GCF_001515645.1 Sinocyclocheilus grahami
GAGAGAGAGCGGTGTGTGTGTGTGTGTGTGAGTGAGTGAGAGAGAGAGAGAGAGAGAGAGAGAGAGAGAGTGTGTGAACAGGTGTGTGTGTGTGAGCATGTGTGTGTGTAAGTTAATCTGCTTTCTTCACTGCTCAAGACAAATTTCTCCTTATGGAGACAAAGAAAGAAATTAAATGAATTTACACTGCCGTCAGTGCTCAGATTAGAAATTCAGTGATGTTTTCCCCCCATTTACATTTAACCTCTACCCATCTATTGTCATGAGGAATGCAAAACAACAAATGCACATCATAAACCACATCTACAAAAGAAAAAAAGAAAGAAAAAGTACAACAGCCCCAAAATGCATTTGCACATTAAATATGTGACTCATTCATCAGAACAAGTGTTTTGATGTGCGTCTCAAATGCTGCAGGAGATTCTCTCTTCACTAGTGTCGTTTTTACTCATTTTTGCTCCGCGTCTCTGAATCAGCAGGTGTTTTAGTCAGGTTTTTATCCAACACAATGCTATTCACACATTTTAAGCGTGATTTTGCTGGTAAAAAAAAAGATTTGCTGGCTGCATACACATATTTAAGTAATGCAGGAGTTCAGGTTTGCAGGTTGTTTGCACTCCGGCACAGCTTGCATAGTTTATTCTTAACTCCTCCTCCTGATAAACAGAATCAGAGATAATACAAGCACACTATGGTGAATCTCCTTAAAACCCTCTGGTGCTCCTCGGTCGAAAATGTTGTTCACCGACGAGCTACGCAAAAAAAAAAATCACACGAATATGAACGTGGTTTGGCGCTGCTCGTCAGTGAACAACGGCTCTGTGTAGTTAATGCTGCTCCATGTGAAAGCACGCAGGTGATGGAGATTTACCGCTGATTACAGAACCGGCTTTCTGACAAGATGCGCATTAAATATCGCATGCGATTAATCGTGCAGCCCTAGAATGAAATCAATGTACCTTATGTTTAGGGGACTCAAATTTTAGGGAATTTTATAGTACTAATATTTTTGTAATATGGCTTGTAGTGTGGCTATTTTTAGGACTATTTAAACTTTGTGAAGCATGCCCTCGATCTGATTTTTTCTTGTGTTCACAGTACTTTTGTACCATTCTGAAAAAAACTAAACATAAAATGTTTACGTTATGCAGCACCAGATGATTAACGCGAGGAAAAAAAGTGCATGCAATCTTGGTTTGCATGTTCTCATAAATATGACAGCAGATAAAAACACAAGACAATTACAGCGTTGCATTTGATTATATTCCCTGTATTTGTTCTGACAGTGCTAGATTCATGTTGAAGAGAATGCACTCATGTTTAGAGATGAACTGAGCAAACTCTGTACAATTCTTAAATCTGGAATAGTTTATTTTAAATGGCTCTGCCTCACAGACTCCCGGCCTCGAGCACAACCTGCAGTGACTGGTGTTGTACCTGCAGAATGGCCTCTATGAGAGTGATGGTTTTCCCGGTGCCAGGAGGCCCGAACAGAACGTATGGCGTGGGACGACACTCTCCACTCAGGATCCGCTTGACCGCCTCTTTCTGCGCCGGATTCAGCTGAGCGTTGAAGAACTGGCCAGGGTTTGGGATGTGCTTCGCCGTCATTGTCAAATCTGAAACGGCACACATGCATCTGAAATCACACGGTGTCCGATTCAAAAGGAAATACAGCTGCAGCAATTTTGGGGCTAATGGCCAAAGAGCCACACTGGAAAGACAACGGTTCAGCTGAGCTAACACAGCACAGGTAAAGAAGCACAGACTGTTTTCTGGACATATTTCTGTGTGCAACCGTGCGGAGAGACATCGCGGAAGTTTATCGCTAAATGAGGAGCTCCTTCTCCAATCTGGAACTGGTTTGTTCAGGGCTGTACAGTGCGACAAAAATCAGTCCGAGCGATGAATAAATGTACTACAGTAGCACTTGTGCAATACAGTTTTGCGTGTGTATGAGCCCGTTTACACACCTGTCGTCACAAAGATAATATTTTTTGACATGCTCTTTCTCCAAATTAACTTCGTAACATCAGTCGAGTGTTTGAAATAACTTCATGATCCGATGTGGTTTCAAATCACAGAATGAGGCAGAGATCATAATATTTTATAGTATTATATATACAGTGATAAAGGCTATGTCGATTAGTACTGCATTATTAACATACTTCATCCTTATAAAACTACCCAAGACTGCTTGAAGAACACAGATAAACCATATATTGTCACAATCGTATGTTTATTGTCTTTAAGTTTCCTCAGTTCAAATTTCTCTATCTGCGTTTTATTCAGCTTCAGGGATAACTGGATACATTTGTCCATATTAGGGATTTCCTGGAGCGCAGTGTTGCCAATTTTCAGGGGAAGTTGCTAAAGGAAGGCTGATTTGTTGCTAAATGATGTTTTATGATGCATTTTTAATTACGCATTGTATTTTGTGTTTATGGATAACAGATAATGTCCTGGAGAATTACTAGAACCTTTTCCATTTTTCTAGATCATTTTCTTACAGTGTACTAACTGATCAACAATCGCAGTTACAAGCTACTAACAAAGTGAATAATAAATTAACAATTATTAAATTACTAAATTATTTTATTATTATTAAACTATTGCAAATAGCAGCTAACTCAATTCACGTGATGTGTGTACTAAATGCTAGGCATCTTTGGATTCCTCTTTCGGTGTAATTTAAATGGTAAATGTTCCTTTTTATAATTTGAGTCACTTATCAAATGTTGCTAAGAAGTTGCCGAATAAATTTTCAAAATAGCTACATTTGTTGCTAGGTGCTTTTGGAAGAAAAAGTTGCTAGAGTAGTCTGAGTTGTTCAAAGTTGGCAACACTGCTGGAGTGTCATTAAAATTTCTCTATCTGCGTTTTATTCAGTGATAACTGGATGCCTTTGTGCATATTAGGGATTTCCTGGAGCATCTTCAGTGCTATTACTTCTGTGATGCATGCGTGTAGTTTCTGTGCAAGAGCGCCCTCTGGCTTCCAGTATGAATTAAACAGCCATTACATTACGTGTGTACTCAGAAATGCTCACAACACCCTATTTTGGGTAAAAATAGGAAAGAAAATACTGTTCTCTAAAGAAACTCTTTAGTCTCTTAGTGGATGCATAAGATTCCCTGAATTATCGTAATTGATATCGTTATCGCAATAAATAGCAGAAATTGTGATATATTTTTAAGCCCCTATCGCCCATCACTAGCCTAATCGTTTTTGTTGTTTTTTAATCCAGTCACCTGGTTTAGTTTGTGTGGCCACAGACACCATCTCTGCAGTCAGTGTCGATGAGCCGTCTGTTTTTTGGGTCGCTTCGTTCTCCTGATGACAGAATCAGAACACAGACTCGTCAAACACATGATTGTTTACTACAGACTCTGATGAATTAATGATCACGGGGTCACCTCCTCTTGAAGATGTCGGTCCTCTTCCCTCCACTCTCCGCTCCACTGAGGCGGCTGCAGCAAGAGCATGCTGGGAAACAAAACTCAACCCAGACAACACAACACATCTGAACTACTGCGTCTCCATACAAACCAACTCAAAACTTCCTTCATTTGTGACCCGTTCTGGCAAAATGAGTGTGAACGTGCACGGGCTAATTTTGAGCTATGGGGGAAAAAAAAGTTAAAAATGGCGATTTTAGTCCAATTTGAGGTTTTCACAAAAATGCAGAACGTCTTTACAACCACATCAAGACGTTTTAGACACCTCAGTCAAGTCATGAAGTTACCAAAAAGGCGATTAAAGTGAGCAGCAGCACTGTCTGCCTCATCTAACACCCGATCGATTCAACTCCTCAGCTCATTAGAGAGACTTGAGGACCTGAAGTGGGTCAGAAAATGTATAGAAATGTGAGAAAATAAAAATACAATGCATGGCAGATCTGTGCCACGTCTCTTAAAACAGCCCAAAAAGCTAATAACCAGCTGCTGTGATGTCTGTTCATCAAACAACAAAAGAAAAAAAGGGGAAATCAATTACTTTTGTAGCTTTAAGGATACATCTACAGTATATTTGATTTAAAATGTTGTGTTTGATGACTCTTGATATCTCTCAATTATACTGTAATGTTGAGTGGCTAGTCAACGGGTAAATATTAGTGAAAAACTATTTCATAGAGACACCAGTAGTATTGGTATCAGTGAACACAGATAAACCATATATTGTCACAATCGTATGTTTATTGTCTTTAAGTTTCCTCAGTTCAAATTTCTCTATCTGCGTTTTATTCAGCTTCAGGGATAACTGGATACATTTGTCCATATTAGGGATTTCCTGGAGCGCAGTGTTGCCAATTTTCAGGGGAAGTTGCTAAAGGAAGGCTGATTTGTTGCTAAATGATGTTTTATGATGCATTTTTAATTACGCATTGTATTTTGTGTTTATGGATAACAGATAATGTCCTGGAGAATTACTAGAACCTTTTCCATTTTTCTAGATCATTTTCTTACAGTGTACTAACTGATCAACAATCGCAGTTACAAGCTACTAACAAAGTGAATAATAAATTAACAATTATTAAATTACTAAATTATTTTATTATTATTAAACTATTGCAAATAGCAGCTAACTCAATTCACGTGATGTGTGTACTAAATGCTAGGCATCTTTGGATTCCTCTTTCGGTGTAATTTAAATGGTAAATGTTCCTTTTTATAATTTGAGTCACTTATCAAATGTTGCTAAGAAGTTGCCGAATAAATTTTCAAAATAGCTACATTTGTTGCTAGGTGCTTTTGGAAGAAAAAGTTGCTAGAGTAGTCTGAGTTGTTCAAAGTTGGCAACACTGCTGGAGTGTCATTAAAATTTCTCTATCTGCGTTTTATTCAGTGATAACTGGATGCCTTTGTGCATATTAGGGATTTCCTGGAGCATCTTCAGTGCTATTACTTCTGTGATGCATGCGTGTAGTTTCTGTGCAAGAGCGCCCTCTGGCTTCCAGTATGAATTAAACAGCCATTACATTACGTGTGTACTCAGAAATGCTCACAACACCCTATTTTGGGTAAAAATAGGAAAGAAAATACTGTTCTCTAAAGAAACTCTTTAGTCTCTTAGTGGATGCATAAGATTCCCTGAATTATCGTAATTGATATCGTTATCGCAATAAATAGCAGAAATTGTGATATATTTTTAAGCCCCTATCGCCCATCACTAGCCTAATCGTTTTTGTTGTTTTTTAATCCAGTCACCTGGTTTAGTTTGTGTGGCCACAGACACCATCTCTGCAGTCAGTGTCGATGAGCCGTCTGTTTTTTGGGTCGCTTCGTTCTCCTGATGACAGAATCAGAACACAGACCCGTCAAACACATGATCGTTTACTACAGACTCTGATGAATTAATGATCACGGGGTCACCTCCTCTTGAAGATGTCGGTCCTCTTCCCTCCACTCTCCGCTCCACTGAGGCGGCTGCAGCAAGAGCATGCTGGGAAACAAAACTCAACCCAGACAACACAACACATCTGAACTACTGCGTCTCCATACAAACCAACTCAAAACTTCCTTCATTTGTGACCCGTTCTGGCAAAATGAGTGTGAACGTGCACGGGCTAATTTTGAGCTATGGGGGAAAAAAAAGTTAAAAATGGCGATTTTAGTCCAATTTGAGGTTTTCACAAAAATGCAGAACGTCTTTACAACCACATCAAGACGTTTTAGACACCTCAGTCAAGTCATGAAGTTACCAAAAAGGCGATTAAAGTGAGCAGCAGCACTGTCTGCCTCATCTAACACCCGATCGATTCAACTCCTCAGCTCATTAGAGAGACTTGAGGACCTGAAGTGGGTCAGAAAATGTATAGAAATGTGAGAAAATAAAAATACAATGCATGGCAGATCTGTGCCACGTCTCTTAAAACAGCCCAAAAAGCTAATAACCAGCTGCTGTGATGTCTGTTCATCAAACAACAAAAGAAAAAAAGGGGAAATCAATTACTTTTGTAGCTTTAAGGATACATCTACAGTATATTTGATTTAAAATGTTGTGTTTGATGACTCTTGATATCTCTCAATTATACTGTAATGTTGAGTGGCTAGTCAACGGGTAAATATTAGTGAAAAACTATTTCATAGAGACACCAGTAGTATTGGTATCAGTGATACTGGCCTTCAGTCATAAAAGAAAAAAAAAGATGCCATTATACAAATATTAAAAATATACTGTCTTTGTTGTTTCTACATTAATTTTAGGATTGAATGTGAAATTGCAATAAAAATTAATTATAAACATTTTAATGTTAGGTGGAATTAATCGCGATTAATTTCAGAAAAAAAATGTGATTAATTATTTTTTATAGATTGACAACACTTATTTTTACATTTGATGCTTTTGTTTAGTGAAATGAAAAAAGTAATATACTACACTCGTTTCCTTTTATTTGTTTGCATCTGCTCTTATTTATCGATGAAATAAAACCAGCTATATTGTGATTATTAATATAGCAATGGTTATTAAGAACAGAACTGGATGAAAAGATGCAACGTTGCAGGTGATTTTGCTTTGGAACCTTCAGAAAACTAACTTGATTTCTCTCAGAACTGACTTTGCTGACTATATTGACTTCAAATGAGTGTAGCTTTCATCCGATTCCAACTCGTACATCATTTTGAAGGGTAAAAACTCATTTTTGAAAATGCGTCACAATGAACATTTCGCCAGCACAGGACACATTTTCTATTTAAGCGTTTTCTTAAATGTCATGGTGACCTATTTCTATGTTTGCTGTCATTTATAGCATACATTTAACCAATGCATATTTGTATTTATTTTTATAAAAAATAAAAAAACAATTGGAAAGATCAAACGCTTCAACATACGACCATCGTTTATCCATTTACATCTATTAGCAACTGTAATTTTAGATTAGTTATGATAATTCACTTCTGTACAAAGTGTTGTCTTACTGTTGTCTCCGAAGTGTTTGCTCTGCTCCAGAGCGCAGTGGCACCTCCTCATGGTCAGCCTGGACAGAACGGGTGATTCCTGTGAGACTTCTGGTCTAATCATGAAAAACGAAGGCTTTATGAAGCTGAAGCAAGCAGCGCACCTGTTGAAGGAGAACTCCACGTCCAGAGGTTCTCCGAGGTAGTTCTTCTGAAAATCAGCGTTCACTCGTAAACTCACGTCCTCGTCGCTGATCTGCGAGAGCCGATGCACAGAACATGTGACTGACAGCTGTCAATCAATCACACAACAAGGCTTCCACATAACGTCCAACACAAGACGACATTCATAAAGGTCTGCAACAACCCACTGGTAGAGGGCTTCTGCAGGCTTTATTAAAGTAAATTAACCACCTTTTTAAGAGCAAGAGAAGAAAATTAAGCAATAAACTGAATGGAACACAATGTCAAGTTGTACTAGCAAAGTTTCAAAGTGTGAAAATACGACTCCCAACAATCTTCATTACTTTTCAATTCATTAGATTGTTACTATATCTTCTGATTACATAGCAAAAAAAAGATGCTCTTCCTCAGTATTTGTCTTGTTTTCCAGTGCAAATGACTAAAAATTCTAAAAATCAAGATATTAAGAAGCAAAATGACTTAAACGGGTAAAAACAATTCTCAAAATGAAGTACATCATAAACCAGAACAGATTTCTGTTTCGTTCTAAAACAAGCTTTCATTCCTCATTGACAGATATTCTTGTTTTAAGCATAAACTCACTTCATTTTGTTCAGTTTCTTTGAAAACAAGACTTTATATATTCATGGCACATGCAAAGCATGCAATAACTGGGGCAACTTTAACATGTGAAAGGATGCTATGACAAAGTTATCGCTTTCCTTATTCAAATTGATTATTTTTTTCATGAATATATGAATGACCTGAAGAATGAAAGCTGTATCATACACTTGAAAAATTACAAGCTATATCACCGCTTATCGGCACTAGGGGTGTGACAACACACCTATCTCACGAGACGAGACAAAATACAGATACTAGCTTCACTAGAACCAGACAATATCTTAATTCTATTTTTATGAAATTTTCAAATGACAAAATATTTGTCTTTTAATTACAAAAATTAAAACAATGCAGTTGTATTTTGAAATATTTTAACTAATCTATGGCTGTAACTAATGATTATTTTGGTAATCAAGTAATCTACTGATTATTTTGATAATTGAGTAATCTGATATTTTTTAGTAACAAACAGACCCAAGTGAAACCAGGCTTTAGTATGACGATTTATATATAAACTAACGATGAGGCAATAATAATTGGCTCAAATAAAGCATCAAAACCAAGTAATTAAATGGTTTTATTGAACAACACTGATAAAATACATAATGTAATATGCCTATACATAATATGAACATAACCTTAAGTACACTATGTGTTATAACAAACACCTGCAGAGGGCGCCAGACGTTTCACTTTCACTTTACTGCTATGTTTAAATCCATTTAATTTTAATATTTGGCCTTATGCAAACTCAGAAACATTTATTTTGAAATCGCGATGTACAATAATGGCATATTTAGAAATAGGTTGATGTATTCTCCTGTGTTAGCAATGGTTTATAAATGATTTACGTTACAAATCTAGTGAGATTATGCTCACGGTTTTCTCAGATGAACGTTAAGCAACTCAAATTCACAGCAAATGCAGAGGAAGAGTTCAGCCTTTAGTCTTTACTGGTAAGAGATCGAGATCGTGTGTGAACAGGACCTTTTCAAAGATGACGTGATTACTCCGAGCGGAGATCCGGCACGGTGCCGGAGAACTTTAAGCCCTGTTGTTATGACTTCACTTTATTAAACGTAAAGAAACTAAATTATCTACAAGAAATGATCATGCTACCTCCATGACGTAAGAGATGTACTCAATAACGGTTCCTCCACTACAAGGCTTCTTCAGAAGAACTTTATCACCTACAGGAGGGAAAAAACAACACAAACACCATCAATTCTCGCACAAAAGATGCAATTATTTTCTCTTTTCCTGGTTATGGATCAGCAATGTTAACAGCTGTTCCTCCTTTAAAGGAATAGTGCGAACATGATTTTCCCCCTCATGTTATTCTCACCCAGTATTGTTTTTTACTATCAGTGATTAAGCTGTATTTCTGTTTCAGTATTTGTCATGCTACTTTTTTGGGTGAACTACTCTTTTAATATTTTTTGTTTTGTAAATGCATATACATTAAATAGTAAAGGTGTAGATAGGGTTGGGTATCAATTATTGGCGTTTTAACAAAAAATACAGGAGTTATTTATTGGCCAAGTGTGCATAACATACAAGGAATTTTTCTGAGGCATCCCACACATTAAAAAAATAAATAAAAATACCACAGCAAAAACAACTCGACTAATATGAATTTCAAACATTAAATTATTAAAAGACAAGCAAACAGTCAGTAATAAACTAGGAAAAAACTAATTAATTAGCAACAGCATAAATAAATACAACTGAACTAATTTCAGGTACAGAAATTGAAACCAAGAATCCTCATCGAAGGTCAGTAAATGATTTTCTTTTGTTCTTTGATTATCATTAATGACAAGCAGCACATGTTTATTGGGCTGCTGTCTCTTTAACACCGAACACATACAGATCTAAATAAAGTAATAAGCCCCAAGAAGCAGTGAATTTATAACAGCTAGGGGGCGTTGTTAGGCGGAGTTACTGCTTTTATAAAACGGTTATTCCATATACGTAGCAAGGTTTCACAAAATAAAACAGAGCAAATAAAGTGTAATGATATTAATAAACACAGTATTCTTCCACCAAACAATGTAGCTCCTCAGAAACAGTTGTGGTTGCTACAAAGTGGTTGCCGAGCAACACACAAACGTAAACAAAGGTGTGTGTTACTTTGTAGCGTCATTTACAACAGCTTCGAACGCGACTCAGCCAATCAGAATCAAGCTCCGGAACTCTCCGCTTTATAAAATACTGTACGTGTGCGTTTTCTTTCTCATTCGTTTGTGTTTACTTAAGACAAAAACCGCTGTGTTTATGATGATATACTGATGCATTTTCGTGCATACTGGTCGGTAAATGTGAAAGAAGTGGAAATGCACGGAACGGTTCGAGAACGGACACAAACCGGGAATCCGCACCAGGACCGCCGTTCAGTGCGCTGCACGCAAACAGTGCGCAAATTAATCCCGTTCCTCATTTAAAATCACATTAAAATGCGAACGCAGGAATCATTATGTGGAATCGAAATGCACGTGTCTTATCAAAATCTGGAACCAGTTCAGAAATGGACCAGGTTCTCGATACCTAACCCTAGATTATAAGAGAGCGTCCTGACCGATGAAGAGGCTCGGCCGGCCCTCGGCGAGGCCTGGCACCTCCAGGTGCAGATACACGGCTCCTTTCCTGAGGATGGCGCCGGTGAGACTGAACTCTCGGATCTCCCTCTCGGCCTGCAGCTCCTCCAGCCACAGCAGAGCCGAGAAACGCGGCAGCATCCACGACAGGCTCAAGGGCTGCGGAAACACACCACAACAGCTCTTATTAAAAGGTGATGCGTGTCAGTTAATGCATTCAACCAATCCTGTGAGTTTCATGGTTTGGAGAAAGAACAAAATAAATAAATAAATAAAAGGGTGGAACAGGGAAAAAAAACGCATGCTTTTTCTTGTAAAAGACGAGATAACTCGTCAATGGCGGGGAAAGAGTTACCATATATATGGTATCTTTTTTTATGCATTAAACCAATTTTTTACTGACAAAATGCAATCAGACAGAAAATTTAGGCATCACATCATTGCCCCATATGTCAATGATTACCAGTTTTTTTATAATAAATTTGTATTGTATCATAAAAAAAAAAAATGAAAACAGCCAACACAGAATTTATAAACAAGATATTTCAAAGAGTCCCATTATTAGTAAAAAAGATAAAAAGTTTATAAATGCTTCAATTGTATTAAGTTTTATTAATCCAATTTATTATTAATGCTTTTTGATTGTTAAAGTTCAATTAAACCATTAAAACAGAAACCTTAAAAATAAACAGAATTTGGAAAAATAAAACTGATTTCCAATTACATTTTTGTTACACGTAATACAGATGTGTTCAATTGTACACATTTCATGATTTAAATTAATTAGACATGCTTTCAGATTACTGAAATTTAAATTTAAAGTGCCCCTATTATGGGTAATGAAAGGTTCATATTTTGGTTTTGGGCGTCCCCAACAACAGGTTGACAAGCATGCAAGGTCAAAAACACTTTCATTGTCTTGTAATGTGCATTTATTTTCATCCTTATTTGCGGAACGACTCCTAAACGATTTGCTCAACGATTAATTTTTCCAAACGCCTGCTTTGCGTGACGCTAATCTGCGGTGATTGGTCCGACTGGATCATGCCTGATAAAGCGGCGTTTGTGAGCGCAGTGCTGCTTCTGTACAGCGTTACCAGGGAAACGGCTATTACTACTGCTCTAAAAGCGGCATCTAGTGGCAAAAATGAATTTGCATTTCAAGTTTTCCCGGGTCTGCGCCGGGCAATATGCTAATGTTTCATGCTGACGTCCGGCTTGGGACTCGTTTCAATGATTCGGAGTCGACTCTTTCTTTTGAGAGACAATAACTTTATACACAGTGCACTTTCAGATTTAAAACTTTGCAGGATGTTTCCATTCACTTAGAGCTGTGTTACACACTGCATGAAAGGTCATTTTCAAAAATCCATAATAGGGGCACTTTAACCATTAAACGGAACCCAGAAAAGTCAAAACTGAGTTTGTGAGAAAATCAAACTGATTTCATCCCTACAATGAGCAATGAGCGTCATGAATCCGCATGTGTGAGATGCAGCAGAGAAGCGCATTACCTCCGCCAGAGCCGGCTGTGCGATCAGAACGTCCTTCTGACCTTCCACACAATCTCTGAGAGCCTGAGGAACGCCGTAGTTCCCCAAGAAGTTTGGAAGATGCCGCCGTGCAAGTCTGTCGAAAACCAGTGACGAGACCATTACAGCACAGATTTCACAAGATATCGGTCAATGACACTCAGGATCCGTCGCACTTACCTTCATCTTTAGCATTAGATCTTTCTGTCTTTGAACAAAACCAATGCTAGAGGATGGTGGATTCATTCTTATTCTCACAACCATTAAAGAACACTGACAAACTCACTTACATTTAGGGTTGCAAAGGGGTGGAAAATTTCCGGAAACTCTCCAAAAATCCTAGAATGTTTCCTAAATTTACTGGAAATTTTCCACCTTTTAGCAATCCTACTTATTACACTTTTAAATTTTTTAATGAAAGTTTTAAGTATGGAACCGCATATGACATGACAAAAATATATTTATTGTGGCCATGAATTAAAAATGAATTCTCAAAACTTAATTCATTCCCTTGTTTTATTAAACTGTGGCCATGTTATTCTTTCATTTCGATTTAATTAAAATGAGGCTACAATGTGGCCATAAACATGAATTTCCTAATTTGTGGCCACAAATATATTTTTGTCTGCATCTCATTAATGAAATACACAAAGTACGTTCAGAGGGATGCACACTTGCAATGCACTGGTGTTAGTATGTTTCTGGCTTTAAAACAGAGTTGCAACTAATATCTGGTGACTGAACCAATCAAAAACACAAACACGGACACAACAGCGCTGACAGGAAAGGAAAAGCACCTGAGGCCAGAATCAGTGATATATGTGTGTGTGGCCTCACCTGATGGGGGCCGGCGGGGCCGTGACCGTGAGCACCTGCAGGGGCTGCTGCTGCTGCGGCGGAGCTGTTAGAGCGGAGTACGGGACGCTGGGTTTGAGCAGACTCTCCTCCGCGCTGCTCACAGACACCTCCAGACGCCTCCCGATGGTGAAGGAGGAGAAGTGCAGGAGCAGCAGCTCGGCGGAGCGACCCAGAGTCCTGCAGCAAAGCACACGCACAGTCACCATAATCTTCAGCAATGAGCACGACACACAAACACAGTGTCGCTGCACTTCAGAGATGCAAACAGGTGAGATCAGGGGCATGGAATTTATTTTAAAGATATCTGTTTCAATATAAAATACATAAATATAACATTTTGAATACAGAAATATTAAATGATTTAAATAACTGAAATTATACACTAAAAATGAAATGAAAAAAATGAAATCCGCCAGCAGGTGGCGGCATGTCACTGATTTTATCATTGAATCATTAATTCAACCGATTCGTTCAAACGGCTGAATAATTCAGGAATGAAGCAAGTCTTTATGAACTGATGGAAATCTGTCGTTGCGACGGAACAATTTAAACCCGGTCATCTTATTGCAACATTTTACAAGAATCAAGATTGAATATATTTGGTGAAAATCCCATGTTATTAAAGACGAAGTGGTATGCAGGCTATTTAAGACCATATTGGCTGATGCTGACCTAAAATGCTAAATGTTTGCCCTTTTTAGAGATTTAGTTTTTGAAGTAAAGAGTAAAGAAAATACTAGGGATAGGATTTTTTTGGCCGATACCGATATTAACAAACAACTATTGGCCGATTCCGATACCAATACCGGTCAATTGCATAAAGCAGGACTTAAAAAAATATATAAAATAATAAAAAAAATTGGTAGCAAGGATGTGTTAAATTGATAAAAAGTGATAGAAATATTTTCTAACAATACAAGTCTTAACTGTTTTGAATAAATGCTGTTCTTTTTAACTTTTTATTAATCAAAGTCTTGAAAAAAGGATAAAAAAAACTAATAAAAAATTCCAACATTGACAGTAAATAAGCATATTGATAATAAATCTGTATGATTTCTGAAGATCATGTGACACTGAAGACTGGAGTAATGATGCTGAAAATACAGCTGCGCATCACAGAAATACATTACAGTTTAACGGTTTGTTTTTTTTTAAACAGAAAACTGTTGTTTTAAATTGTAATAATATTACTTTTTTCTCTATTTTTGATCAAATAAATGCAGCCTTAAGCAAAAGACACTTCTTTTAAAACATAAAATCCCGGAGTGTAATGAGTGAATAGCCCTCACCTGGCCTGACAGCAGACGGTCACAGACGCTCTCTCCCCCGGCTTCATCTCCAGCATCTGCACCGACTCTTCATCAGCTGGGCCTCCTGCAGGCGTGCTGTTCTTCACAGACACAGACCTGAGGCAGAACTGCTGAGCCGAGTCCCATCCGGCAAACTCACAGCATTTCAGCCGCTGGCGCTCAGAGCCGCTGTTTCTGAGTCGAGCACCACAGAACGAGAGAGAAGCAACACATGCATCAGGAGCCAGCAAACAGCTTCAGGGCCGCATGCATCCCGTGATGCGGAAAACACGGACGGAGTCCAGCCATAAAAATGGAATTTACTGTATAAGGGTTAGGAATGTCACGGAATTTGTCAAACTTTGAATGAATTAATCAGAAGTAGATCATTGCACTAGGGCTGGGAAAATAAACCGATGCATCGTGAATCGAGAAATGATTCCGCATCGATTCTGAGATTTTCCGAATGCATCACGATTCTCTCTCGAGTCTCTCGAGTCGATTCTGAGCTTGGTTTTGAACAGTTTTCCAATTCCTTACACACACTTGAACCTAAAATAACCATTCATAACATTTGAAAAGGTTGAAGCGATTTACAAAAGTGTTCGATTCTGCATCGATTTATCATCCCAGCATTATTTTTGAATGTAATGATAAAATGCGCCGTCTACAGCCTGCTGTTTTTTCCTCTCAAAACGCAATTTAATACGAGTCAGCCTAGCGGTTTATTAACCAAGCAGTAAAAAAATACTTTAATGTCTTTAAAGCGTTGACAGTTTTTCCTTTCGTTTAACAGGCCTGCATTTGGCCGAGATCTAGAAAAGATAATGGCTATGATTGGTTATGACTAACGCAAGATTTTTTTTCTCATTTACACCACAAAATTTCAAATGCATAAATAATTGTATAATTAATTCATGTTTTAAATATTTTTGTTAAAATGTTGGGAAAAACGCAATACTTTTAAATATGAAACCAAACCACCAGTAGATGACGGTAAATGACGGTTTTAATGAGCGAGTCGTTTATCCAAACGGCTGATTCATTCAGAATCGAGGCGTCAGTCTTTACGAAAGGGTTACTGAATCATTGACTCACTTGATTCGTTCAAAAATGTGGATTCATTCAGTATTGAAACAACGCTGTGTTGCTCGGAGACACAAAACAGTCAATATTGTATTACGAATTGCAAACTTAGGTATGATGATGGTCACAGACACACTTTTTTAGCTTCAGACTTCCGGTAGGAGGAGATCAAACAGGTTTGATACTTTCAGATGATTTTAAAACACTTTCTTTTCATTTGTCACGCGTCTCCTAGCAACAGCGCGCATTGTTTCTGTGTGAGTTTGTTGTGATCGGAACAACTTTAAAGTCTACTAGTACACCATTTACAAAGTCGGTAAGTGTATGATGCCTAGGGTTTTAAAAATCGGTTTAGATTTTAAAAGCTATGCCGTGTATTCCAGACTTAAGGTGTGCATGTGTGAACTCACTGGATCCAGATCTGCAGCTCCTTGCGGTTTCCCAGTAATAGAGACCCAAAGTGGCTTTCCCGGCTGACCTGGAGCCCACCCTTATTCTCCAGCAATCTCTGCACCTCATCGTCTGGCATATTCAGCTCCGAGGCGTTTCCACTGTCAGAAACACACAAATACTGTAAACACTGAGAGTGCAAGCAGTCACTTATAAAGCTGCCTCGACCGATACAGCAAACACAATAGTTCACCGTTCTCATTGTAAATCAGTCTGTCCATGTAGAATAAGTCAGATTTTATTAAGGCTATCAAATTAAAACTCACATTTTAAATATGCAACAAACCCATCAAGATGTTTGTAACTTCCATAATCAATAATAACGCTTCCTCCAGTGAAAAAGTGCATCTGCTGTTGTCTCTCACATCAAAATCCAGCCACATGTTAGTTTAGAGCTGTTTAAACGCTGCTTGATCTGAGCAGATTTCTCTCCTGATTCACACCAGAACACTGACTCACTGGAGGAAGCGTTATTATAGACTCAATGTATTTGAGTTAAAAGCATCTTAATGCTGGATTAGTTTCAGCTTTTGTCTTCTCCAGATGTTAACTGATGGACGAGTGCTGTGGATTATTGTGATGTTTTTATCAGCTCTCGTTCTGACGGCACCCATTCACTTGCAGAGGCACTGATGCAATGCTACATTCCTCCAGATCTGTTGTTACACAGTAACTGAGTGTCACCTGTGCTGGACGGGCGTCATACACAGAGCTCTCCAGCTGTACAGCGACTGACTGCTCTCCACCACCACCACATTCACCACATCCCCCCGAGCGGGTCTGAAGCCCGGCGGCACGATCAGAGAGTCCAGACTGAAGAACACGCTGTCCTCCACAACACCGCTGCGGCCGTGCAGGACGCTCACGCTCACCTGACACACACAGCACACTTTACAGCCACTGGTCAGTTAGGAAAGAGCTAGGGCTGGCCCGTATGGCCAAAAAACTGTCACCATGGTTCTTTTCTTCACATCAGTCGATATCGATAACGGTCACGATAAAGGTCACATTTTTATTTCTTCCCAGTTTAAAGGCTGATTTTTGCTCCGATGTGAAAGTTGTACAAACCAGACGGTTAATTGTGGTTTTAAACTATTCTTTATGATCAGAACACGACAAACACTTCACGTTTTTGAATTCTTTTCACTTTTCCAGTCATTTTTCCTTAACAAAATAAGTATCTTAATAAAAGAAAATAACTTCTTAGTTTTGCATGTTCTAATGAGTATTTTATAAAGAGGAGAGTTCCGGTCCTTGATTCTGATTGGAATTGTGTTGCCTGATAATATTAATAATAATAATAATAATATACCATTCTCTTAGAAACACACATCTGATAGTAGCTTGAGTTAGGAAGCAGATGTAGATGTATGTTCATTATCAAAATCAGTAATATCTGTAAAAATTGTAGCAACCTCACTTTCATATTGTGAACTTTAATCGTTCTGACTGTTTGAGGGTTTTTTGGTTTTTTTTAACCATTGGTCTTCCATAGTAGCATACATTTAGATCATGATAATCACAGTTAAGACCACAAATATAGCACCTCAATACCATGGTAAAGATGTAATACAGAAAGTTGCTAAAGGAAATCTTTCGTTCCGCCTTTGCCTCGAACTCTTGTTATCATATATCGATGAAATTTATACCGCGCGATAATTATCATTATCGATTTATGGGCCAGCCCTAGAGGAGGTCTGATTTAGACTGATTGGCACAGGTCAGGACATCGCTGAGAGCTGACCGTGACTGACCCCATCCATGCGCCGGTATCGCAGAGGAGAAACCGCTCGAGCCTGACTGCTCCATTCAGACGGACAGACGAAATACTGCGCCAGAACCCAGTCGCCCTTCACCGGCTCGAACCCTGAAACACACACACACTCGGTTAAACACAGCACACAGCTTGCTCACCTTGTAAAAGGTCTGTGTCATAGATTTCAGTTTTTCCTCTGTTACATAAACTAGCATCATGCAAAGTCAGAAAAGCCACCAAATTTAAAAAGAATGCTCCAAAACTCAATATATGAATTGCCCCGGTGTGCATTTGTTTTTTGCGCTTATAATAACATAATATAGTTAAGAAATATCACATGAGCACTAATTTTCAGAATATTTTTCAAATATAGATTGCACGTGATTTTATACACCAGATCAATTAACAATTAGGTTAATTATATTAATTGACAACTTTTTAGTGTTCCATTTCAGCAACAAAAATAGTTTCAAACGGCAGAACGGTTGCATTTGGCAGCAACCAAGAATGCTATTTTGTTTTTGAACGATTCAGTGTTTTTGATTGAATCGGGTGAGTCGATGATTCAATGACTCATTCATAAAGACAGCGGTCACTTGCTTGTTCACGATTATGAATGAATTAGTTTAAACAAATCAGTTGAATTAATGACTCTGATTCACTTCTGGCTTGCTGGTGGGTAATATATAATATTATCATTTCATATTTCTATAGTCACAATTTTATTTAAAACGATTAATCTTATTACATTATTTATGCATTTATATATTTATTGCATATATAATAATATGCATATTCATTTGCCGTGTGAATGCATTTTGATAAATGGTAAGATGGATTATGTTGATACTCATTTAATTTGATTGGTAACAGTGTTAATCAGTGCAAGTAATTAAAAGATGTTCAACAACCTTGTTTTTAAGAGAGTGAATAGCTATTTTTGTGTCTGTATTGATCACATTTATGTCCCTTTTGGAGCTTGAATCCGTTGGACCTCATTGACTATAACTGACAAAAAAAGCTACTACAAATATGTTCTTTTGTGTTACAGAAGAAGGAAATTCCTACGAGCTTGGGCACGAGTGCGTCATTGACACGGGCCGTTGTGTTCACATGCAGTTATCTCGGTCATGACACAAAGTTGCAGCATCAGTCCAGTCATTTAAATACGTTACATACTCTTTTCAGACTGGGGAGGATGTACAGTGTGTTTTCACCGTGCAGTGAACTGCAAGACTAATGCATGACAAGAGCCCTTTTAATATATTTATACACTGAGATTGAAACATCATCCTATCACAGCAGACTGCGGAGCATTAAAGCCACTGATTCTGACCTTCGCAGAGAGCCGATCGCGGGAAATACGTCGTCTGGTTGATGTAGCCTCCGTCTCGATCACATGACGTCACTGTTCCAATCAGAGGCCTGAGTTTGTCAGTGTCCAGCGCCTCTGACCCGCCGCTCTCCCAGGAGTCCTTGTGCCGCTCCACCTGAAAACAACAGAAAAACACTTTTTTACTTTTTAGAAATGTACTTCAGAAATAAAAGAGACAAGACGAAATACTGCGCCAGAACCCAGTCGCCCTTCACCGGCTCGAACCCTGAAACACACACACACTCGGTTAAACACAGCACACAGCTTGCTCACCTTGTAAAAGGTCTGTGTCATAGATTTCAGTTTTTCCTCTGTTACATAAACTAGCATCATGCAAAGTCAGAAAAGCCACCAAATTTAAAAAGAATGCTCCAAAACTCAATATATATACCGATATCTCAATCTATGAATTGCCCACCGGGCACCGTGCATTTGTTTTTTGCGCTTATAATAACATAATATAGTTAAGAAATATCACATGAGCACTAATTTTCAGAATATTTTTCAAATATAGATTGCACGTGATTTTATACACCAGATCAATTAACAATTAGGTTAATTATATTAATTGACAACTTTTTAGTGTTCCAATTCAGCAACAAAAATAGTTTCAAACGGCAGAACGGTTGCATTTGGCAGCAACCAAGAATGCTATTTTGTTTTTGAACGATTCAGTGTTTTTGATTGAATCGGGTGAGTCGATGATTCAATGACTCATTCATAAAGACAGCGGTCACTTGCTTGTTCACGATTATGAATGAATTAGTTTAAACAAATCAGTTGAATTAATGACTCTGATTCACTTCTGGCTTGCTGGTGGGTAATATATAATATTATCATTTCATATTTCTATAGTCACAATTTTATTTAAAACGATTAATCTTATTACATTATTTATGCATTTATATATTTATTGCATATATAATAATATGCATATTCATTTGCCGTGTGAATGCATTTTGATAAATGGTAAGATGGATTATGTTGATACTCATTTAATTTGATTGGTAACAGTGTTAATCAGTGCAAGTAATTAAAAGATGTTCAACAACCTTGTTTTTAAGAGAGTGAATAGCTATTTTTGTGTCTGTATTGATCACATTTATGTCCCTTTTGGAGCTTGAATCCGTTGGACCTCATTGACTATAACTGACAAAAAAAGCTACTACAAATATGTTCTTTTGTGTTACAGAAGAAGGAAATTCCTACGAGCTTGGGCACGAGTGCGTCATTGACACGGGCCGTTGTGTTCACATGCAGTTATCTCGGTCATGACACAAAGTTGCAGCATCAGTCCAGTCATTTAAATACGTTACATACTCTTTTCAGACTGGGGAGGATGTACAGTGTGTTTTCACCGTGCAGTGAACTGCAAGACTAATGCATGACAAGAGCCCTTTTAATATATTTATACACTGAGATTGAAACATCATCCTATCACAGCAGACTGCGGAGCATTAAAGCCACTGATTCTGACCTTCGCAGAGAGCCGATCGCGGGAAATACGTCGTCTGGTTGATGTAGCCTCCGTCTCGATCACATGACGTCACTGTTCCAATCAGAGGCCTGAGTTTGTCAGTGTCCAGCGCCTCTGACCCGCCGCTCTCCCAGGAGTCCTTGTGCCGCTCCACCTGAAAACAACAGAAAAACACTTTTTTACTTTTTAGAAATGTACTTCAGAAATAAAAGAGACACGCATAATATTAGTGCTTTTGAGATTAAATTAATGAGCCGTTTTGCCTTGGCCTGTCATTTGCTATACAGTTCCTTTTAAACTCTGCTGATTTCTTTTGATAAATAATTTGCAAGCTTTAAGGTGATTAAAATATTATCTACCTGCACAAACATGCACAGTGTCAATATATTTAGTAACTTGCAAACAATATTCACCCCAAAATTATACACCATTTAGTTCTATAAAAAAAACATTTTATACAATGTTTCAATGAATGCTTATTTCAAAGAAATTTAAAAAAAAAGAGCAAATGCATTTAAAAACCAATAAAGAGAGGTATATTTATGCTAAGAAATAAACAGAATCAAATCTAACACCATGTCAGTATAGCCATATTTACGCATAAACAGGATTGTGCAATCCCTAGTTGCTTAGAGAACGGTGTTTTCAGACATAATTACCTACTTTTATTAGTTTTTGTATTTGTATATATTTAGACCTCGTCAAAGACTACGTCTGTCAAAGATTGTTTTGTTTGTTTGTTCATTTAAAATGTTAAACAACAGAGTCTTCGTCTGGCTCAACGGTCTCACACAGCCTTTGAGCTCATCTTTTTTCACAGATACGTCATCAAAGCCCTTCAAAAATTTTCTTTTGATAAATAATTTGCAAGCTTTAAGGTGATTAAAATATTATCTACCTGCACAAACATGCACAGTGTCAATATATTTAGTAACTTGCAAACAATATTCACCCCAAAATTATACACCATTTAGTTCTATAAAAAAAAACATTTTATACAATGTTTCAATGAATGCTTATTTCAAAGAAATTCAAAAAAAAAAGAAGAGCAAATGCATTTAAAAACCAATAAAGAGAGGTATATTTATGCTAAGAAATAAACAGAATCAAATCTAACACCATGTCAGTATAGCCATATTTACACATAAACAGGATTGTGCAATCCCTAGTTGCTTAGAGAACGGTGTTTTCAGACATAATTACCTACTTTTATTAGTTTTTGTATTTGTATATATTTAGACCTCGTCAAAGACTACGTCTGTCAAAGATTGTTTTGTTTGTTTGTTCATTTAAAATGTTAAACAACAGAGTCTTCGTCTGGCTCAACGGTCTCACACAGCCTTTGAGCTCATCTTTTTTCACAGATACGTCATCAAAGCCCTTCAAAAATTAATATAAAGACGGTAACTGTTAATGTTGAGTTATACATGTTAGCTGACACCGTGTAAATAATAGTTTCCTGTTTTTGAACAAACCAACCAGACAGCATATAGAAACTGTTAAAAAGTGTTTGAAATAGTTGGACACTGACGTTGAATGTGTAATGCATGTTATTGTTCTGATGTTAGTCAGTTCAGTTGCATAGTCTAGAGTCTTCGTCTGGCTCAACGGTCTCAAACAGCCTTTGAGCTCATCTTTTTTCACAGATACGTCATCAAAGCCCTTCAAAAATTAGTATAAAGACGGTAACTGTTAATGTTGAGTTATACATGTTAGCTGACACTGTGTAAATAATAGTTTGCTGTTTTTGAACAAACCAACCAGACAGCATATAGAAACTGTTAAAAAGTGTTTGAAATAGTTGGACACTGACGTTGAATGTGTAATGCATGTTATTGTTCTGATGTTAGTCAGTTCAGTTGCATAGTCTGTTTGGAAAAGTGTTCTTTATATCTTTCTGTTTTATTGCTTTAAACACAAACCGCCAGTTAAAGGGATAGTTCACCCAAAAATGAAAATTACACCATTAATCACTCACCCTCATGTCGTTCCAAACCCGTAAGACCTTCGTTCATCTTCGCAACACAAATTAAGATTAGGGATGCACGATATATCGGCCACCATATCGGTATCGGCCGATAAATACTAATTTTTTCTGTTATCGGTATCGGCCTGATAAGAAAATTTGGCCGATATCTTAAAGCCGATAAATAATGCATTATTTCCTTCAGAGACACTTCAGATGCGCGCTGTTCGTTTGCAGCCTTTTGTGCAATTGTACATTGTAATATTGTGTTTATTTGATGTATATCTGATTTATCTCATATAGAATGCGTTTGGTTAAGTTAAAAGAGCGCTTCAGTTTACCAGTGATCATCTTTAGCTCAGTGATATTGTTGTTTTCTTTGCGCACAAAAAGTATTCTCGTTTAGCTTTTACGGTTGAAACCCTGATGCAACATGAACTATTTTAACCAATGTCCTAACTACTTTTCTAGACCTGTGAACATTTCAGTTGCGCTGCTGTCTGCGCAGGGTCAGAGAGCTCTCGGATTTCACCAGAAATATCTTAATTTGTGTTCCGAAGGTGAATGAAGGTCTTTGGAACGACATGAGGGTGAGTACTTAATGACGTAATTTTCATTTCTGGGTGAACTATCCCTTTTAGAGCAAGAAGAGTTAAGACAAAAAGTATTACAATGTAGTGTCTTCTGTTACTGAGAAAATGTGACGAAGCGTTCACTCGTGTGTACTGATCTTGAGCACAACAGCAGGTGATTTGTGGCTATTATTGATGATTTTTGGAGCCTGTTCTCACCCGGAGCGCCCTCCACTGTCCGTGGGCTCCTTCCCGCACCGCCAGAGCCTGCACCGAGTCTCCCACACACAGCACGACTCCTCCTAGCACCACTCCCGATGTGAAGTACACGCTGTGATCGATCAGGCCGTACTCCGCACACAGATGCGTCACCACACCTGTCCGCACCTGCCGGATCTGCGCCGCACCTGCACACACAGCACAGCGCTCAGCCTCACCTGGACACACGCTGCTGCCTTCAAGTGTTTACCAGTTACACGCACATGAACGCCACCACATACTCGTTATTACGAGGGGGAAACTCACTCAGCGTTTCAGAGTTGGGGGCGTGTCAGTGAAAAAACAATGTTGCATGCAATGCAGCAGCCAAAGACTACAGATATGCTGCGTCTGTACTGATGGTAAATTTGTTGAAATTAATAAAATTATCATTTTTTGGTAAAGTACAATAAAACTAAGTTTTACATATTATGCTAAAAGTTGCCAAATAAACATACTATTGTTAGTGCTGTCAGTTGATTAATCGCATCTAAAGTAAAAGTTTTTGTTTACATAATATATGTATGTGTGCTGTTTATAACTATTATGTGTGTGTATATATATATATATATATATATATATACACACACACACACACATGTAATATATATAAATGTAACATTTTTCTTAAATACATGCATGCATGTGTGTGTATTATATTCTTAATAAATATACACAGTACTTACACACATACTATGCAAACAAAAACCTTTATTTTGGACGCGGTTAATCGCGATTAATCGTTTGACAGCACTAACTATGTTTTTGTAGCTGTAGAGTTAAAAAAAATCGTTGAATTTTGTGTGGAAAAGTTAAATCGGCATCTTGTTCTGACCAAAGCGACTTGAACGCACCTGACTTCGTAATAATAACTTGTCACCTCATAAGTACGAATGTCCCTGGAGGACTTTTTTAAAATTATTATTATTATTATTATTATTAATGCCAAGGTACCAAAGATAGAAGTACAGAAAATATCAACATTACGTACTAAACGGTGACATTACATGCAAAGCACCGTTTACACATGTATATAACAATATATAAATAATACAAAATAAATTAAAAAGATGAAATAAATGACCTGTTTCAACAGCTTTAAGATTAAATCGTTTGGATATATTGTTGAATCTCTTTTTTTAATATATAATAAATCAAGGATTTGAATGAGTGAATTTACTGCGGTGAATATGACATTTTGCAAGAAGTAATAAAAGGTTCATAATAAAATATACATTGATTGCTAAACAGTACATCCTTAAAAAAACACAGAGCACATTGCGACTGATAACATTACAGAATCCGATGCAAACTATATCAACATTACGTACTAAACGGTGACATTACATGCAAAGCACCGATTACACAGGTATATAACAATATATAAATAATACAAAAATTAATTAAAAAGATGAAATAAATGACCTGTTTCAACAGCTTTAAGATTAAATCGTTTGGATATATTGTTGAATCTCTTTTTTTTAAATAATAAATCAAGGATTTGAATGAGTGAATTTACTGCGGTGAATATGACATTTTGCAAGAAGTACGCTGTCGATTCATTAAATGATGAGCTGTTTCCTCTGAAAAGCTGTTTATTCAGAGAAGTCCTCCATTGACATCCATTCAAATAAATGGCCTCTGGTCTGCTTTCCCGCGTACTGCCGGACCGGAAGCACTAGCTTTGGCGTTAAAAGGTTGCAGGCTTGCCTTCTAGTGGCTTTGTTTCAGCCTGAGTTTTTGTTGCGTTTACACACTTTTGGACCAGCAGCTTCTAAACATTGAATCATTTTGCGAAGCAATTAGTTGAATTTATTCGAAACTTCAAAAAAAAAAAAATTTTTTTTTTATTGCATCAACTTTACAACCAAACAAGGTACAAAATCACATTGCAGAATATAACACATCTTATTCTGCCTTGGTTGAGCATAACCAAAACAAAGCAAGTTATGACCTACTTTTAGCCTTAAGATGTTTTGTGAATATGGAGTGTTTGATCCCAGAATGGGATGCTGGTTCCTGGTTTGCTGGTCCCCAGCATGGGATGCTGGTTTGTTGGATCCCAGCATGAGGATGCTGGGTGCTGGTTCGCTGGTCCCCAGCATGGGTTGCTAGATCCCAGAATGGGATGCTGGTTGCTGGTTCGCTGGTCCCCAGCATGGGTTGCTGGTTGCTGGATCCCAGAATGGGATGCTGGTTGCTGGTTCGCTGGTCCCCAGCACGGGTTGCTGGATCCCAGAATGGGATGCTGGTTGCTGGTTCGCTGGTCCTCAGCACAGTAAGCAGGTGTGCTGGTGGACCATCATAAGGTATTTTTTGCATGCTGGGACCAGCTTGGGATACTGGTGGACAAGCATTTGTTGTCTTTTGGGTGCTGGTATGATCCCAGCAAGACCACAACAAAATGTGTGTTACATATCAAATTTATTCAGAAATTAGTTTGTGTTTGTAGTTAAAGACCAAGACAATTTTCCAAATTAATTTAAATAAATTATTTAATAAAGAAAAACACAACATGTTGCTGGTTACATGTTTACACAGTAAAATTCCCAGTGTTAAACAAACACTGCTTAGTTTTCATATGTTCCTGGTCTATAGAGAGTAAAAGTAACACTGAAGCAGTGTTTTAGTTAGTGAAATAAAGTAGATTCACTCTACAAGTGATGACTGAGCATTAGTGATGACACTTACGGTTAACGAGCGGAATCACTGAGAATAAGAGGAACGGCAAGAACAGAACAAAGTGAAGAGGTGAGCAGAAACACATCAACTACTTACAGCAACAAAGCCTTAGATATCTCACCAGAGGATGATTAAACTGCAAAAAGAGAATTACCATATTCACTTATTGCAAGCCAGTTTGGCTTTATTTCTTTCATATGGTAAATGTAAAAAGGTTGCTGAAGTCTGTTACCATTATGGTGATTGGTGTTCATTTTAGTTGGGCACTTGGCCATTGACTTTGGTTGAATTAACTCTTGTCTCAGCAATTGTTAAAAGTGCATGCTATCACTATTTTCAATAATATTTCATGGACCTCACTGCACTGACATACCTTTTACTATGTGCACGTTTTGAAATCAGTGACTGACAGCTGGATTTGAGCATATGTGTCTTTCCAGATAAGTATGAAAGTCTTTAAAAACAGCCACTTTTGGTTTTGAACTTTCATTATCAAGTTGTTATTAACTGTCCCGTTGAAAGAGCTCTTCTCATAACCCCTGTTATTGAACAAACTGCTTATGATTACACTCCTATTAGGCATTTTTTGGTTTTCTGTGTACAGATTTCATGAAACTTGAAACAATTCCTTTGATGCTTTGAAACGTTTTACCAGCTTACCAGTGACACTGATTAATAATGTAATCATAACAAAAGCAATTAAACTTTTCAGTACAACTTTCAGCAGAGGGAAGAAATTACATAGTTATCATATAATTAGATAAATCATGTTTTAACCTTATATGTTTTTCCTTTGCATCATTAATGTGTTAAATAGAGAAATATGAAAGGAAAAACTGTTTGTCCCCAAAACACTACTTGCATACAGACAGTTGGCCTACTGACACTCAACCCTGCAAGACCATGCTGGTGAACCAGCATCACCAGTTCCCTTTTGCTTGAGAACAGCATGGATATGCTGATCCACCAGCTAGACCAGTACTATAACAGCATAAACCAGCACTAAACCAGCCGGGACCAGCTTGGAATCCATGCTGGTTTATGCTGGATTTTTCAGCAGGGTACTTATCCAGAGTGAGCAAAAGTGCTGGCAAAATCACTCTGGACCCCTCACATCCAAGTTCCATTCAAGTTCCCTCTGTAACTTGTGTTCTTTGAGTGTTTGTCTCTGTGTTTGTTTGTCAGGTGAGTCGAAACTAAACTCAGGAATGAGGAACCTGTTTTACAGACTCAGACACGCCTGTTTCACACACGTCACTCAAACACAGAACCAGGAAACAGGAATAACATGAGTTCAGGGAAAGAGAAACTGTAGAAGTGTAGCTGAGCTGTTGTGTGTTTGCGACTCTGTATTTCTGCAGTAAAATGGCAGAAGCCAGATTTTCTCAGGATGAGTTCTTGTGTCCGGTGTGTCTGGATCTCCTGAAGGATCCAGTGACCATCCAGTGTGGACACAGTTACTGTAAGAGCTGTATTACAGACTGCTGGGATCAGGAGGATGAGAAGAGAGTCTACAGCTGCCCTCAGTGCAGACAGACCTTCAGTCCAAGACCTGCTTTATTTAAGAACGTGGTGTTTGCTGAAATGCTATTCAAGATAAGAGTCAGCTGGTTATCTAATTCCAATCTGATACAAAAGTGAACAGAAATGGCAGTAAAGTCAAACACTAAAAAGTGACACGTTCTTCAGAAATGAATTCAAGATCTTCACAGTTATTCCTTATGTTTAGTTATTACACCTGCATCTTTGGCCCTAAGGGGGTTTTGCTTGTAAGACCAAAGTCCCAAGAGTGGGTCGTGCTCCTTTAGACATTAACAAAGATATTTTGGGATAAATGGATGACTATTCCCTGCTCAACTTCTCACCACAGGAGAGGAATGAAAATCATCTACAGTACTAACATCGCCTTTAGATAATGTCTAAAATAGCATCTCAGGTGAAATTCTGGACATAGAATGAGTCTAATAGTAAGTCAGGTAAGTAAGTAATACACTATATGGACAAAAGTAAAGGAACACCTGACTGTAACACCAACAAGGACTTTAATGACATTGAATTCTAAACACACAGACATTAATAACACTGCCAGTGTGATATAGTGCAGGTGTCTTCTGAGATGGGTGGTGGCTGAATACAAACCAAATCATTTTGATACTCAAATGTCTCTTTACAGCACGACTGAGGTGGATCTAAAGCCTGTCTAGATTCTGGAGTCTCAGTGTTTCACAGAAGTCACATATTAGACCACTGACGAGAGGAAACACACCGGGTTCCCAAACAACGGGCCAGGTGTGAAAGCACCCTAAAATGCTGATAAAGACAAGAAGCGAGACATAAACACATGACCATATGACTGAAATGTTCAAGTGTAAAAAAATAAAACACATTTATTCTGTGGCACCTAAAAAAATAATTTGGCGCCTAATTTAGTTTCTTATAGGAGCCAATGGCCCTGTAAATGGCTGCAGAGCCAGTGCTTGTTCTGCAGGCAAACATCAGTGCCTTGAATTTCATGCGAGCAGCTATCGGTAGTCAGAGCAAAATGATTATCAGCTAAAACAGCTACAAATATGCAGCCGGATTTTGATGTGAGAGACAACAGGAGATGCACTTTTTCACTGGAGGAAGCGTTATTATGGATTATGGACTCTATGTATTTGAGTTAAAAACATCTTAATGCTGGATTAGTTTCAGCGTTTGTCTTCTCCAGATGTTAACTGATGGGTGGTGTGAATGATTGTGGTTTTTATCAGCTGTTTGGACTCTCATTCTGACATTTTCATTTAAGGGTGAACTATTCCTAGATTGTAAAATAGTTGATATTCCGATTTTCAGGTTTGTGTATGTAAATGTATTGCTTTTATAATGACCATGTTAGTTGATTGGCAAGTCATAGCTAACAGGCTATATGTACGAACTCTGCCGTCTGCGTTCAATTCACACGGACAAGCCTACACCTGGAGGTGAACCTCCTCACTGTCTCAGCTTTGGACAAGACTTTTTCAAATGCTTCCCGAGATTTCCGTATCGGCTGAAAGTCTTCCCGCAGGAGGGACAGAGGTATGGTTTCTCTCCGGTGTGAACTCTCTCGTGCACTTTAAGGGCTCCTGAAACTGTGAAGCTCTTCTCACAGTGAGAGCACTTGTAGGGTTTTTCTCCGGTGTGGATCCGTTCATGCACTTTCAGTTCACCGGCTCTAGTGAAAGTGCTTCCACAGTCCAAACACACGAAGGGTTTCTCGCCAGTATGTGTTTTCTGGTGGTCTTTAAACCCATTAAGCCACAGAAAGCTCTTCCCGCAGAACGAACACACGTACCGCCGCTCGTCTTCGTGAATCCTCATGTGCGTCTTCAAGTGCACGGCCAGGAAAAACTTCTTATCGCAGCGCTGACAGTGAAAGGGTCTTTCTCCGGTGTGAGAGAGCAGGTGAGTTTTGAGATTGCAGGCCTCTGAAAACCTCCTGCCGCATTCAGGACACTGGTGTAACTTCTCTCCTGAGTGGACCTTCATGTGTCTTTTCAAGCTGTTTTGATGTGTGAAGCTCTTCCCGCACAGCATGCACGTGAAAGGCTTCTCTCCGGAGTGGATTTTCATGTGTTCCTTCAGACCTTCCTTCTGCGTGAAGCTCTTTCCGCACTGAGAGCAGGTGAAAGGCTTCTCTCCGGAGTGGATTCTTACGTGTCTCTTCAGATCTCCAGAATTTGCGAAGCTCTTTTCGCACTGAGAGCACGGAAACGGTTTCTCTCCAGTGTGAATCCTTATGTGCCTCTTAAGGTCTCTTTTGCAAGCAAAGCTCTTTCCGCACTGAGGACACATGAACGAGTTACTGGGCTCCGGTGAGGAATTATTTTCACTCTGAGAGCAACTAAAAGATGTTTCTCCACGTACGAAACGTCGAGGTTTCCGATTCTGCCGTTTCTCCTCCCCTTCATGCAGTTCTTCACTTTCCTCTTTCACTTCCACCAGGTCTAAAATGAACACAAAATAGTTATAAGTCAATGGACCGTCAAAGACTAAATGCTTGATTTTAACCGCTTCATGTGCTTATAGGGTTAAAAGAAGATGTTGTGGAGATTGTGGGTAACCAAATATTTGCTGGAAAAATGGAAGTCAATGGGGTTTGGTTACCAACATTTTTAAAAATATCTTCTTTTATGTTAAACAAAATAAATAAATGCATACAGCTGTGGAACAATTTGTGGGTGAGTGTTTTTTTGGGTGAACTGTCCCTTTAAATTATGTTAATGCCATCGGATATGGTACATAATATCACAGTTTTATATCCTATCTTTTAGAAAAACAACCCACCCATGTCCAGCTGTCAAGTAACATTAAAGAAGACTCAAATGACACCAACCTCTCCGTTCCTCAGTTTCTTCCTCTTCCTCTCCACATGTTTCTGCAGCACTCTCCTCTTTAACAAACTCCATCTTCACAGCAGTCTAACATTCATTCACACTGCAGCCTCAGAACAATCTTTAACATCTTGTGCATCTCTAAAACACGTCAAAAGTTTCGTGCAGTGTTATACTCGACCAATGCAGAAGCGCTCCTTCAGTACTAAACACTCCTCCTTCCGTGAGCTGAGCCCGAGCCGATGACGCGGCACGCACGGCGTCACAATTGCAAAATAAAAGTCCGCCCTGTTGGTTTCATCTGAAATGTTTAATTTTGTAGTTTGCTCATCTGTAATACATAACTAAAACGTTCTGGTCTTTTAAAAATAAATAAATAAATACACGAAATAAATAAATGTAGAAAATTGAAGTTATAGTTATCGATGTTGTTTATTTATTGTTTGTTTGTAGGGCTAAGCAAGGTATTTCTTCCAGCCCTAGCAATATTTCAGATTTGTAATAACAAATTAGTGCATCAAAGTCAATGCATAGTTGTTAACATACATTTGAACCATATGATCAGATGCATTGAAGAATGTCAAATCTAAACAAAACATTTAAGACTCAAATCAGTGTGCATCTAGGCCCAATAAACACCAAAACTCAGAAAGTCCCCGCATGATCCAACGACAAACCCAGGCTTGGTTTGCAACAGGATCAGGCTTACAGACACGTTTGGAATTCCCATTCTTAATTTTAATAAAGTGACTGTTAGATATTTTAACACAGACCATTAAAAGCAAAGGTTGGAAGGCAGGCAGCATTCAGAAACACAAGAAGCCGGACGGGACAGGCCAATGAATGCAAAAGAGTAGCTGAGTGCATGATTGGAACAGGCAGGATCCGGAAGACTGTGAATACGACACTAACACTGGCTCTGCGAACACATGACAAGACAAAAGATGTTTTTATATCCGAGTTTCTCCTTCAGTTTCAGGCTTGAAGCTCCATCTGGTGCAGCGAGGAGGAATTTAAAGGCACAGTTTGTAGTGTTGCTATAAACCAGGTTCAGAGTACATAAACCACAACATACAGTGTTTCCATCAAAGCAGGAATCAGCAGTGTTACAATAAAGCTGTAAGATACAATGTTCCAAAAACGGTTCATTAGAAACAGATTAGCTCACTGAAGAAGTCACTGCATGCTACTTTATGTTGCAGATGCGTTTATCAGTCCATTAAGTGATTTATTCACATGATTAATGTAACCTACGCAAGCATAAACTAGCACACATTCAAGCTTGATTGATGTTTGCAATAAAAACAGAGTATACTGTGAAATCATTGTCAGTACTGAAGAGCTATAGTTAACTAAATTACATTTTAAAGGCAAATACACTGATGTTTGTATAGTTTGATAAATGCCACCACATGCAAAGAAATGTGAATACTGTAATGGTGCGTTCAAGTCATGTCGGATTGAGTGTATTTATGAGTTGAACGCCACCACAAAGTCGTTATTACGAGTGGGAACGTTTCGGGAATGACATCCGCATATTTATGCGGGATACACACATTTGAAAGAGCAATATGGATGGGACAAAAATACACGTGAAAATGAATGCGCGTTGTTGCTAGAGCACACTTTCTAAAGCATCCTCAGTATTTAATTCTGGAACCGGGGCTGGATAAAACTAGCTGTGTTTGAGCAGTTTTCACAGCAGCTCATATTTAGGCGAGCGTATACTTAGTTGGGGACACCCCTAATAGTTAAAAAAAATTATGTAGAAAAGTTAAATCGGCATCTTGTTCTGACCAAAGTGACTTGAACGCACCTGACGCGGTAATTACGACTTGTCAACTCATAAGTACGAACTTCCCAGGAGGACTTGAGCACAGTTGGCCGGTATTTCTAAACTAATACTTCGACCTCCCTTAAATATCCTAAACGTGACCCTGGAGCACAAAACCAGTCATAAGGGTCAATTTTGTGAAATTGAGATTTATGCATCATATGAAAGCTGAATAAATATGCTTTCCATTGATGTATGGTTTGTTAGGATCGGACAATATTTGTCAATCTTTGAAAATCTGGAATCTGAGGGTGCAAAAAAATCTAAATATTGAGAAAATCATCTTTAAAGTTGTTCAAATGAAGTTCTTAGCAATGCATATCACTAATCAAACATTAAGTTTTGATATATTTACGGTAGGACATTTACTAAATATCTTCATGGAACATGATCTTTACTTAATATCCTAATGATTTTTGGCATAAAAGAGAAATGTATAATTGTGACCCATACAATGTATTGTTGGCTATTGCTACAAATATCCCCCAGCAACTTAACACTGCTTTTGTGCTCCAGGATCACAAATGGTCTTTTCTTGGGGTAAAAAATAAGTGTTTTTACAACCAAAAGTGTTGAATCTTGCTCACTTTTTCAGCTTTGGACAAGCCTTTTTTAAATGCTTTCCTAAACTCCCGTATCGGCTGAAAGTCTTCCCGCAGGAGGGACAGAGGTATGGTTTCTCTCCGGTGTGAACTCTCTCGTGCACTTTCAGTCCCGATGACTGAGTGAAGCTCTTCTCACAGTGTGAGCACTTGTAGGGTTTTTCTCCGGTGTGGATCCGTTCATGCACTTTCAGTTCACCGGCTCTAGTGAAAGTGCTTCCACAGTCCAAACACACGAAGGGTTTCTCGCCAGTATGTGTTTTCTGGTGGTCTTTAAACCCATTAAGCCACAGAAAGCTCTTCCCGCAGAACGAACACACGTACCGCCGCTCGTCTTCGTGAATCCTCATGTGCGTCTTCAAGTGCACGGCCAGGAAAAACTTCTTATCGCAGCGCTGACAGTGAAAGGGTCTTTCTCCGGTGTGAGAGAGCAGGTGAGTTTTGAGATTGCAGGCCTCTGAAAACCTCCTGCCGCATTCAGGACACTGGTGTAACTTCTCTCCTGAGTGGACCTTCATGTGAACTTTGAGTGTGCTCTGCTGTGTGAAGCTCTTCCCGCACAGCATGCACGTGAAAGGCTTCTCTCCGGAGTGGATTTTGGCGTGTTCCCTCAGAACCTCCTTCTGTTTGTAGCTCTTTCCGCACTGAGGGCAGGTGTAAGGTCTCTCTCGCGAGTGAATACGTATGTCTCTTCAGCTCTCCTGAGCTTGGGAAGCTCTTTGCACATTGACGGCAGGTGAAAGGCCTCTCTCCGGTGTGAATCCGAACATGCCTCTTCAATCCTCCTGAGTTTGTGAAGCTCTTTTCGCACTGAGGACAGGTGAAAGGTCTCTCTCCGGTGTGGATCCTGAAGTGATCCTTAAAGCTTCCTTTGCAGGTGAAGCTCTTGGAGCACTGAGGACAGGTGTATGGTCTCTCACCTGTGTGGATCACCATGTGAACCTCCAGGTGTCCTTTACGAGTGAACCTCTTTCCGCACTGAGAGCAGGAGAACAAGCCTTTAGCGTCCGCTCTTTTTTGTGAAACAGTGTCTGAGGAGCTAGAAGACTTTCCCCCGCTTACTAAATCATGAGATTTCTGATTCTGGTGCTTCTCCTTCACCTCATTCTGTTCTTGACTTCCATCTTTCTCTTCTGTCAGGTCTAAAATGAACGGCAAAAACAACGAGTGCAACAAATCCGACAGAGGCAAAACATCTCAAATAGAGTGATATTTGATGCGCTAAAAATGTCCATCAGATCAGATATATCTATAATAACTAGGACTGTCAATTTAACATGTTAATTCGGTGCGATTAATCTAGGAGAAATTAATAATGCATTAAAATGATTAACACATTTAACGCACCACCCACCCAGACCTGGAGGTCATCTTTTGTTGATGCACTTGCTGATGAACACATTGTGTTAGCCTATATTTCAGACACAATATTGTCTTTTCAGCTCAAATGAAATCGTCACTGCAGAACTGTTGAGCAAGACACAGCGGCGTTGTTACTGAATCAATCCGTAGCTTCAAACGAATCAAGTGAGTCACTGATTCAGTGACTCGTTCATAAAGACAGCTGCTGAATCAGCAAATGCACACTAATATACTACTATTACTACTTTTAGAATAGCGTTCTACGGCAAAAGTAAGAAAAACGTTCCAAACTGAACAAGTCGCTTGCTTAGTTTCTGAATGAATCATCCATTGGAACAAATCAGTGGAGTGAATGACTCAGTGACTCGCGGATTAACACTGGCGGTTTTAGTTGCATATTTAGAGTATCATAAATAACAATCATATTTCAATATTAAATAATAAACACCCATGTATTATCCGTAGTTATGCAATGCTGAATTAAAATATTTATTTCTAACGCTACATTTTTGTATCGTCTATTCAATGCTTTTCTCACTGAACACAATAATGACTTTAAAAGATCTTTTAAGGGGTAATATCCTAGCCACAATTGATGTATGATTAATTAAATGGCACAATGTGTAATTAATTCGATTTGAATCGCTGGACAGCCCTAATTATAACTATAATTGAGATTTTTATAGCATTTTGGCTGTGCAAGCTTTGTTACTTTAATGCTCTGTCATTTATTATTAATGAAGAAGCATTAATCATCACCAACCTCTCCGTTCCTCAGTTTCTTCCTCTTTCTCTGCAGCACTCTCCTCTTTAACAAACTCCATCTCTACAGTAATATGCAGAGAACAGTAGGCTAGTAGAAGCAGATTTTCTCTGTCTCCCTCACGAAGAAAACAAAAGGCGAAATATATATTAATGGAGGCATCTCACCATAAGTTACAATATCTCCCTAACAATATACTTCACAATAAAGCATTGCAATTTATACCCGACAGTAATCTATTAGATCTAATAATCGAGAATAACAATGTCGCTGCAATGCTCTTGTCAAACACGAATCCATCTGTCACATGTGCCACGCATGTTTCACGCACCTTACGCGCATATTATTCCCTTTAAACACACAGACCTGTGCTCGATAGCGTCCTGCAGCCTGGCGCAGCCCAGAAGCAGACGCTCGAGCTCCTCTGTGTTCGTGTGTGAAGTTTACGAGCGTTCTTAAAGCAGTATTAGTGTGTCCTCGCGACGTCTTGCATGCGCACAGAACGTGCTCAGAGCTGCTCAACAACGCTTTTCACCAACAACAGTAGAAGGTTCTCAGAACATTTTCGAAATGACAGAATGGAATGTTCTTATAGCATTCAAATAAACAAGAAGAAACTTCAAAACATTCAGTAATATTGTCTTCATAACTTACTAGGATTGTTTGCTAAACGTTCTTGGCACACATGTGTGTTAGCTGGGCTGATCTTCTGCATGGGACTGCTGCTGAGTGAGAAAGCACATCTCATTTACTTCTTTCAGGAAATAAAGAAACTTTACTTTTAAAAGTTTAAGTCTTTATTATGCATTTATGTACACATTAAGTGCTAGCAGCACGTCAAATCTCTGACCAGCCTGACAAATCTGCAGTCTTTTTAACTTCAAACTGTTGCATTCGGCTAAAACACAAGTCCATAATCCATAATAACTCTTCCTCCGGTGAAAAAGTGCATCTGCTGTTGTCTCTCACATCAGAATCCAGACACATATGTGTTTAGAGCTGTTTAAACGCTGCTTGATCTGTGCAGATTTCGTCTTAATGCTGGATTAGTTTCAGCTTTTGTCTTCTCCAGATGTTAACTGATGGACTGGAGTGCTGTGGATTATTGTGATGTTTTTATCAGCTGTTTGGACTCTCATTCTGACGGCACCCATTCACTGCAGAGCATCCATTGCTGAGACACTGATGCAGAGCTACATTTCTACAAACCTGATGAAGAAACACACTCATCCTGATCTTGGATGGCATTTTCATCTTTGGATGAACTGTTCCTTTATTCTTTGACTTATCAGTCACATTATTACATCATTATCCAAATACTGATACAACAATGTTATTTTATTAGTAACATTATTATTACCAATTATTGAATTATGGATTGAAGGAGATATGTGCACTCCCTCCATTCATACATCCAATGATATTTCTGTATGTATTAATAATTCAAATGATGTACATCAAAGTACATAACACCATCTCAGAGAATTTAACTGACTCTGTGTATGTGTTTATTTTCAGGGAATTGCACAAAAGCCTTAAACAACTGTCAAGAAATTAGAGAAAATGTCCTGTTGAAAAATAGATAAATCACAATGCATGCAACGTGTTTGATTTTGAATGCAGATTGGTAATGTGTGAGATGATGACGGGCTGGAGAATATTTCTGAGAGAAAGTAAAGATTGTTGTATTCCTCGTTTGGATAAAAACGTCTGCTAAATAAATAACTGTAAAAACTGGAGATTAAATTATAAAAGTGCTCTAGTAATAGTCGCAGTCGCAGTCGCAGAAGTGTTTTCTGATGGACAAACCTGTTAAAGCCACAACAAAACTCCCACAAAATAGAGTAAAGGATGAATCTGGCTGGATGTGAATCTTTCTTAAGTGTCTGAAAGTACACTTTCACATGACGTTTTCACTCGTTAACTAACTATACTCTAAGCATTTGGAATCTTTTCACGATTTTTGCAAATAAAAACAAAGTAGGAATATAGAAATCACCTAATTTCCTCCACAAACACATAATAACAGCTGTGGACTGGTCTAGTGTTTGTTTTAAAGATCTCATTGAAAGTCTTTTCAGTTCCCCATGGATCTGAAGAACTACGATGCACAAAATTAAATTTTTAAGATGTAAGATCAAATAAGTAAAGACACATATTGGCATTGTTTGACGAATGCTACCACGTGCAAAAAAAGGACATTTTTCTGAATATAATACAAGAGCATCCCTACAAATGTTTGTAGCATTCACAGAATCCCACATACGTTGTCCTTCCTTAATATTCCTTTAAGTTTCCAAACATGCTCTTTTGGAGGACACACTCTTCAAGGTGACTCTCCTCACCAGTGCTGGGGAAAGTTACTTTCAAAAGTAATGCATTACAATATTGCGTTACTCCCTAAAAACTAATTCCGTTACGTTAGTTACTTAGTAATGTGTTACGTTACTTTTGCGTTACTTTTCAAATCCGGGCAGGGCTTGCTTGCTTGTATTTAATATAAAAAGTTCTATTTTTGGTAAATGTAAAAGCCCTTTCACACCAAAAAGTGAAATGAATAAGCCTCAGGCTGAAGGAAAAGTAACTTCACATCTGTACAGCAGAACGCAGGAGAAGGAAGTTCACTCTTCAGCAATAATACATAAAGGATATTGTGTTATTTACCACTTAATTATTGAAGATTTGTGTCACATTCTGAGCTTGCATTTCACTGTTCTTTATTCATCTGGAGGAACACTGAATCTGTTTTTTGTGCAAGTGCACAAAAGCATGCTCACATTTAGTCTAGAACTAAACATTTAGTTTTGTGCTTACTCCCACTTTTTCTCAACATGGGGACAGGAGAGTTGTTAGTGAATAAATGGGAAATCAAAGTAACTGGTTTACTTATTTGAAAAAGTAACTCAGATATTCTCTTGTCAATTAAAAAGTAATGCATTACTTTACTAGTTACTTGAAAAAAGTAATCTTGTAATGCGTTACCCCCAACACTGCTCCTCACTGTCTCAGCTTCGGACAAGCCTTTTTCAAATGCTTCCCGAGATTTCCGTATCGGCTGAAAGTCTTCCCGCAGGAGGGACAGAGGTATGGTTTCTCTCCGGTGTGAACTCTCTCGTGAATTTTTAGCGCTCCTGATTGAGTGAAGCTCTTCTCACAGTGTGAGCACTTGTAGGGTTTTTCTCCGGTGTGGATCCGTTCATGCACTTTCAGTTCACCGGCTCTAGTGAAAGTGCTTCCACAGTCCAAACACACGAAGGGTTTCTCGCCGATATGAGTTTTCTGGTGGTCTTTAAACCCATTAAGCCACAGAAAGCTCTTCCCGCAGAACGAACACACGTACCGCCGCTCGTCTTCGTGAATCCTCATGTGCGTCTTCAAGTGCACGGCCAGGAAAAACTTCTTATCGCAGCGCTGACAGTGAAAGGGTCTTTCTCCGGTGTGAGACAGCAGGTGAGTTTTGAGATTGCAGGCCTCTGAAAACCTCCTGCCGCATTCAGGACACTGGTGTAACTTCTCTCCTGAGTGGACCTTCATGTGTCTTTTCAAGCTCCGCTGATGTGTGAAGCTCTTCCCGCACAGCATGCACGTGAAAAGCTTCTCTCCGGAGTGGATTTTCATGTGTTCCTTCAGACCTTCCTTCTGCGTGAAGCTCTTTCCGCACTGAGAGCAGGTGAAAGGCTTCTCTCCGGAGTGGATTCTTACGTGTCTCTTCAGATCTCCAGAACTGGTGAAGCTCTTTCCGCACTGAGAGCACGGAAACGGTTTCTCTCCGGTGTGAATCCTTATGTGCCTCTTAAGGTCTTCTTGTCGTGCAAAACTACATCCGCACTGAGGACAGGTGAAAGGTCTCTCTCCGGAGTGGATCTTGAAGTGATCCTTAAGGCTTCCTTTGCAGGTGAAGCTCTTGGCGCACTGAGGACAGGTGTATGGTCTCTCACCTGTGTGGATGATCGTGTGGATCTTCAGGTGTCCTTTACGAGTGAAACTCTTTCCACACTGAGAGCAGGAGAACAGGTTTTTGGCTGATGTTTCTTGCGATTGATTATTATCGTTCTGTGAACGACTACAAGACTGTTTTGCATTTATGAACTGATGAGGTTCCTCATGCTGATCTTTCTGCTCCACTTCATTCAGTTCTTGACGTTCCTCTTTCACTTCTATCAGGCCTGAAACATGTTAAATTGTCCAGATCAATTCAAGAATGACCAAGTGAAATGTAATGTAAGAATGCCATCTGATCTGGTGTATATATAGCTGCTATAGTTGGTTATTATCATTTAGATGCATCCCAGCTAACAAAAATTACGTTCTAAGAATGCTCCCATTGAGTTATGAAAACGTTATTCATGAATGCTTTCTGAATGTTCAAAACATCTAGTTCTAAAAGTTAAAAAAAAAACATTTTACAAATGTTAAAGGGATAGTTCACACAAAAATGAAAAGACTGCCATCATTTACTCACCGTCCACTTGTTCAGAACTTGTGTGAGTTTCTTTCCTCTGCAGAACACAGAAGAAGATATTTTGAAGAATGTTGATAACCAAACAGTTGGCGGTGGTCATTGATTAATCCATGGTATGGAAAAAACTACTATGTAACTCAGTGACTACCATCAACTGTTAAGTTAGGAACATTCTTCAAAATTTCTTCGTTTTCAACAGCTGAAAGAAATTCATTCAAGTTTGGAATGACGTGTGGGAGTATAAATGATGACAGAATTTACATTTTTGGATGAATTGTCGCATTATGGGAACGTTACATTTTAACATTCTCTTGATGTTCTGAAACAAGTAGTAACATTTAAAAAACATCAGATGAACATCCGACTTAAACGTTTCAGAAAAAGTTCCACAAACAGTGTATAAAAACGCTTTTGTGCTAACACATTTAAACATGATTAAAAACCAGGTAACAATGTTCGTAACCCCGGTTCTCTGAAACATCGAGTGGAGAGGTCCACCAATGGGAAGGCCATCCGTGGCCTGACTTCCGCAGAAGCAGTCTGGCTTGACAGACAGGAGCACGTGCCCAATGTCAGGTAAGGGACCACACCTTTCCTCAGTGAGCATATTCACTTCTCGTGCAGCAAGCGGGGCAAACTTCGAGGATCTCTCCACTCGATGATTCAGAGAACCGGGGTTAGGAACAGTAACCTATTGTTCTCTTTCATCATCTCATGTTCGAGATCCACTTATGAGAGAGATGGACAGCTCCCCGGTTGCACAATACACTCACAGCGAGGCCCTGTAAGCCAGAGGACGTCACCTGGAAGGCGGTGCTTGATACGTCACAAAGTAACAGACCCCTCTCAAAGTGAGCTTGCAATACTAGACATAAAAGCATGACGTGGTAACATGCATACAAAACCTGACAACACACATATGCTGGAAGCATATATAATGATATGTGTCCCTGGAGCACAAAAGCAGTGTTAAGTCGCTGGGGGATATTTGTAGCAATAGCCAACAATACATTGTATGGCTCACAATTATACATTTCTCTTTTATGCCAAAAATCATTAGGATATTAAGTAAAGATCATGTTCCATGAAGATATTTTGTAAATCTCCTACTGTAAATATATCAAAACTTAATGTTTGATTAGTAATATGCATTGCTAAGAACTTCATTTGAACAACTTTAAAGATGATTTTATCGATATTTAGATTTTTTTGCACCCTCAGATTCCAGTTTTTCAAATACCATACACCAATGCAAAGCTTATTTATTCAGCTTTCAGATGATGTATAAATCTCAATAAAAAAAATTAAAAATGGACCCTTATGACTGGTTTTGTGGTCTAGGGTCACATATATATACAATGCCATATACATACATATATATGAATGTATAACATGGTGTCAGGGGAGGGTACAAATGACCTGCTTAATGACATGAATAAGCCAGGCTGGCCAACCCAAGCTTTAAAGGTGTAGCAGGCCTAAAGGCACAAGGCTACGATAAGCCCACGCCTAAGACAAAGTGAGCTACCGGGCTGTGGGTAACATCAAGCCGATAGTATCTGACAAATGTCCTGCAAGGATACCCTTTAAACACAGCCCAGGGGGCCGCCATGCCTCTAGTGGAATGAGCTTTTAGGCCCTCTGCAGGCTGCACTCCCTTAGATTCATACGCCAGAGAGATGGTGGCCACCTTAAGCCTCCGACGCAGGAGCTTCTTCGGGAGCGCCAAGCAACGGCTACAGTTCTCCGGGAAATCAGTGGCTTCTTGAGTGTGTTTAAGACCCATGCAAACCATGCAAAAGAGATGGGCAATAGTGAGAGTCAACCAACGAGCTGCGAGTAATTCCAGAGGTTGTGAGAAGTCGACTGAGGAAAGGTAGCGCTCAGGTAGCGCCAGACTTGGGTCAGGCGCAGACGCTCTTGATACTGGTGTATCTCGAACATGAGGAGATGAAAGAGAACTTTGAACGAACATTCTATTAGTGTTACTGGAAGAATGCTTGCTCGTAACATTTAGAGAAGCTTGCCGGAACACTTTGAAAACAATGTTCTGTTAGCTGAGAGTCTGTATATCATTCGTACTGTTTAATTTCACAGCTCCGGTGGTTTCTAAGGTCTAAGTGTGTGAGAATGTGCTCACTGTCAGCAGTCATTGTTGTAGAATAAAAGATGATCACAGACCTCTCTGCTTATATTCCTCCTCTTCCTCTCCGCATGTTTCTTCATCACTCTCCTCTTTAACAAACTCCATCTTCACAATAGTGTCATGCAGATCTCAGCTGCTAAACCTGGCTGTTTGGACGCCAGACTGTGACAGGGCTGAGATTATGAGAATATCTGAACGTTATGAAGAAGCAGCGATGCGAAATAACCCCGTTCCTGAAGCCTGGAAGCGCTCATTGCGAGACTAACAGCATTACTATGGCGATGATGATTATATATATATATACAGTAAGATAATATATGCATATACGTTACGCTGAAGGCTTTCAGTAATATTGCAATGCATCTGAAGCACATCTGCGAATTACAGGAAACTACTTTAGAATGTTTTGTAACTATTCATACACCACAAACCTCCCTTCAGCTGCAGTCCGAGCGCATGACGTCACACGCCGCGCCCAGAAGCAAAATAAAAGTCTTCATCAAATAATAATTAAACAAATGTGTTTGCTGGCATATATTTAAACTTTTAAATGCTTCCAATAATATGTTGATCTACCAGCGTCACAAGAGCAGGGGCTACTGCGTCAGTATACTGTTTTTCTTTCTTCTCACTCCCTCCGGTAGGTGGCAGAAATGCACCGGTGTTGGTTTGCAAACTGCTGTAAATGATAAAGAAGAAGAGTGGCAACGCAACGTGTGTTTCCCAAACAAGCAGGAGACCCTGCAGAATACACATCTGAGAGACATTCCTGTAGAGACGGAGTTTGTTGAGAAGCTGAGAGGTTGGTGATGATTAATGGTTCTTCATTAACGAGTGTCAAGTTCATGCAGAGTTAGTTTAGAAAGCCGTGCTAACAGAAGACTGGAGAGGGGTGCTTCACTGCCTGCTGCTCATCTCTGAGTCTAATATTCCCTGCCTTTGTCTAATCCGAGATGAATAACACTTTTAGAAAGCATGGACATCAGTCTACATCTGTGTGCAAAATCTAAATATTGAGAAAATCATCTTTAAAGTTGTTCAAATGAAGTTCTTAGCAATGCATATTACTAATCAAACATTAAGTTTTGATATATTTACGGTAGGAGATTTACAAAATATCTTCAAGGAACATGATCTTTACTTAATATCCTAATGATTTTTGGCATAAAAGAGAAATGTATAATTGTGACCCATACAATGTCTTTAGAATTATCATCTCTTCAAAATATAACACAGAAGTGAAATGTATTTTTTTTTAAATTTTCTCAAAATGAGTTTTTGTTTTGTATATTCTTTATATTTGTACACAGATACTTGCTTCTACTAGTTGTCATGTATGATAGCGGCTTAACTTCCACCTTAGCCTTTGGCACAGTCCTAAAATAACATTAAGTAATATGAAGAAAGACAGCATTTGTATAACAGCTGTTTGACTGTGTTTATTTTAGAGCTGAAAGAACAGAAACCCTCGCAAGAAGCCGGTAATGCGTTCGTCTGCCCCGAGTGCGGGAAGAGTTTCACACATAAAGGACACTTCAATGAACACGTGAAGATCCACTCTGGAGTCGAGTCCTTCAGCTGCCCTCACTGTCAGAAGAGCTTCACCTGTAGAGGACACCTGAAACGCCACATTCACATCCACACCGGCGAGCGTCCGTACGCTTGCGATCAGTGCGGGAAGAGCTTCAAGTGCACCACCAACCTCAAAGACCACCAGCGCTCTCGCACTCGGGAGAACGAGCCTTCAGATGCCAGCAGTGAGGGAAGAGCTTCATTCTGGCGTCCAACCTGAAGATCCACACTGACGAGAAGCCGTACATGTGCTTCGAGTGCGGAGACACCTTCACCAGATCCAGCGCTCTGAAGCAGCAGCAGAAGATCCACACCGGAGAGAGACCCTACCTCTGCACCGCATGCGGGAGGAGCTTCACTCACCGGAGAGAGACCCTACCTCTGCACCGCCTGTGGGAGGAGCTTCACTCACCCGGGAGCTCACACCGGAGAGAGACCCTACCTCTGCACCGCCTGCGGGAGGAGCTTCACTCACTCGGGAGCGCACACCAGAGAGAGACCCTACCTCTGCACCGCGTGTGGGAGGAGCTTCACTCACTCGGGAGCGCACACCAGAGAGAGACCCTACCTCTGCACCGCGTGTGGGAGGAGCTTCACTCACTCGGGAGCGCACACCAGAGAGAGACCCTACCTCTGCATCGCATGCGGGAGGAGCTTCACTCACTGGAGAGAGACCCTACCTCTGCACCGCGTGTGGGAGGAGCTTCACTCACTCGGGAGCTCACACCGGAGAGAGACCCTACCTCTGCACCGCCTGCGGGAGGAGCTTCACTCACCCGGGAGCTCACACCGGAGAGAGACCCTACCTCTGCACCGCCTGCGGGAGGAGCTTCACTCAGTCCAGCGATCTGCAGAATCACATAAAAAAGCCCTGTCCCATGCTGCCACACACCGAGCACAGTTCAGCAGTAAACACGGTGAAGCTGTG
>NW_015506769.1:61491-68991 GCF_001515645.1 Sinocyclocheilus grahami
CTACCTCTGCACCGCCTGTGGGAGGAGCTTCACTCACTCGGGAGCTCACACCGGAGAGAGACCCTACCTCTGCACCGCCTGCGGGAGGAGCTTCACTCACTCGGGAGCGCACACCAGAGAGAGACCCTACCTCTGCACCGCCTGCGGGAGGAGCTTCAGTCCGGCGATCGGCTGACCCACAGAAAGAAGCCCCGTCCCATGCTGCCTCGCTCCAGTGCAAACACTGTGTAGAGACTAGATGCCGCCTGACGGGGATGTAACAATATCGATATGAGATTATTCCAAAATGAAGTCCGTGATATGATATTTATTGCAATATTTAAAAACATAAAGACAAATTTTGTATGTTTTAACATTGCATTATTCTATCTAATGCTCTTTGAAAGTTACGAGCTCCAACCCATAAATGTCACCCCCCCCATTTTTTAAAATAGGCATTAAAGTGCACTATCCAAACTTAAATTGTTATAATTCATGAACACGTTGGAATATAGAGGAAAGGTTGGTCTCTTTTTTTCCAAAGACGATAGTCAGCAGATTATTGCAGAAGTGGAATTATTTCAAAAAATTGAAATATCACAAAGTTATAGAAGTTTAAATTTACTGCGACGAAAATGCACTGTACAATTTTTATTATATTTTATATCAAGCGAATATTTTACATAACAGGTTATACTCTAAAATTGCTAAAAAAAAAATGTAAAGCCTCGTGTCTAAAAAAGTTATGTTCCAAATTTGAAGTTGATATGAAAAAAATTGAGGTTCCTGTGAGATTTTATTTAGGGCGTTATACCACAAACAGCCACCGGGTGCCACCCAAAAACCATTCAATTTTTTTAATGCATTTTTCTGTCACAAATGTTTAGATTTCTCTGTCATTATTACTTCTATCACAAAATACCACCAAATATGGAATCTTGAGACTCAGACCGTTCCAGTGATATGTTTTTATGTCAAGATTATAAAAAGTTTGGATTGTAAAAGAGCGTAATGCATTTCGTAATATGACACTTGACCGCCGCTAAGGGGGAGGAGACCGCCAAAAGATATTAAAGTAACATTTCCATGATTTCAAAATGGTTTTCACAGATGAATCTTGGGCTTCTAAGCTTTCAAATGATTTATAATTTATGATGATTACTAAAATATTTGATTGAGCAAAAGTACAACAAAATAAAAGAGCGCCAAGCGTCCCGCAGGTGGGACGGTGACAGATTTAACTTAGAAAACTTAAGTCAGAAAAAGCCAGTGCATTGACTTGTACCTGAACTTTAAAGAGAACTCAACCCTCTTTTAATTTGTGATGCACTGTCTCAGTCTAAATTACACTCACACTGGAGCGTTAGGAAGCCAAACTAATTAGAATAGAATAACAACAATGACAGTATAGCCATCTGTCGTAAAACAATTGCACTGTAAAATAAATGAAAATTAGTATCATAGGTATATTTACACTACATTAGGGAAATTACAATACTTCTGCACTTAAAAGAGATGTTTTGAATTTGGACTGCATTTAAACCGCTAGCTGTCAGCTATTCATGCACCGAAGCATAATGACCCAAAACAAATCTATTTTAAAGACTACACTTTTTGGCCGGAAGATCTATCGCAATATCGCGATATTGATAATATCGTTACTTCCCCAAACAAAGAGTATTCCTTGCCACAGGTTTGAGGGAATCTTTTCTTCTGTGATGGAAAGTAAATTCTAAGTGCAGCACACATGCTGTCAACCTGATGTAACGTTAAACAAATCTCTTGTTCTTTGCAGAAAAGATGCATGAACTACAACTACATCTTGTACAAGCCTTCAGAAATAATACGAGGAAAATGCTTAAAATCAAAAGTCAAGGTAGTTCAAATTCAGAATGACTGAAGGTCAACTTTTCTCATTACTGTTATCACTGGCATATTGTCAGAGTGTCTAATTCTAACGTTTGGTGATATTTCTATTCAAAATCACGATTTCTAAAAAATAAAATTGTCAAAACATAAAATTTGAATTAATCGATAAAATCAGAAATTCGCCCTGCCCTACGTTGGAACAACTTCACAGTCTTTTCACACAAACAGTGTGTTTATTTCTGTTACAAACGTTCAGGTTATCAAAGAAATGCTGGGATAAAAGTTAATAGTTTGGATATAAACACTGAAGTCTATGTTAGCTTATATACATTGTTACTCCAGCTGGCTGTTAAAATGTGTTCATCACTGAATCATTTATTCTGGAGATTCATTTAGAAACAGCGATTCATCCGGTAATGAAACAGATGAAAGCCACTGAAGCATTCACTGATACAATTTATTCAGAAATGTTGAGTCATCCAATTATAAAGCAAGTGATGTCTTTATGCATGAGTCATTGAATCATTCACTCAAGAGATTTGTTCAAAAACCCTGATTCATCCACAAATGAAGCACTTTATGAGTGCGTCATTGAATTATTCATTCAAACCCATTAAAAAACAGAATTCATTCAACACTTAATAACTAGATATTTTTTGAATAGACTGCAGCAATTAACATTTTGTCAGAACCTCAAGTAAATGTCATTTAGTTTCTCTGTTCAGAATTGTGAATCAATCAGGAAATCCTACAGTCTGCTGGAACACATGACTATGATTGTGCTTGTTCTGGTTTTATAACGGTGTATTTGTAAGTTAAATAAATACAGATTCAGTATGATTGGGAATTGTGTGCGCACTTGAAACATCTGCTGAATTATAATTTCCTCTGGCGAAATCTAACAATAACACTTTATAGTAAATGAGTTAAGCTTGGCAGAAAAACTGAATTATTCAATATCATTGTTTCACTGTCAGTCTATTGGTGTTTTATCAAAAAGAAGAGAAAAGCAGATGTTTCTGTTCAAGATGGCTTGCAGCTGTTTGTGAGAGATTTGCACTCTAATCGCAATTGTTAAACAATTGCTGTTAAAAGTATATATATGCAAACAAAAATGCAGTTAATTTGATAGATCTCAACATTTAGACCAGGATTTTTTAATATTTTGATGCCTGTGTGAGAAAAATGTTTCTATGAATAATCCTTAGAAATCCGAACGATAGTCTGACATTTAAAAATCAATAGGATAAACAATTATGTTAAACAAGCTTGACTTATTAGATCTGAATTAAAACAACGAACATTAAAGCTGCAGCGTTGCGAGAACTTGGAGTAGATTATTGATTTTTACATTTTGGATTTATTTTGTGCTATCGAATTTGTTTTTAAAAAAGACATCATATAATGCGAATTCAGGTCACGTCTGTTATATTATATGTTAGGATTTTTGGTAACTTTTTAGTATACTGACCAATTCTCACTATTAACTATTGCTTAATAGCATGCCTATTATTAACATATTGGCTGATTATTAGTGCTTATAAAGCACATATTCTGCATGATCATATTCTACATCCCTAACCCTACACTTAACAACGACCTTACTAAACTATCATTAAGCAGCAAGTTAGGAGTTTGCTGAGGCAAAAGTCACGGTTAATGGTTTGTTAATAACGAGAATTGGACCTTAAAATAGAGTGGAGGAGACCGCCAAAAGATATTAAAGTAACATTTCCATGATTTCAAAATGGTTTTCACAGATGAATCTTGGGCTTCTAAGCTTTCAAATGATTTATAATTTATGATGATTACTAAAATATTTGATTGAGCAAAAGTACAACAAAATAAAAGAGCGCCAAGCGTCCCGCAGGTGGGACGGTGACAGTTTTAACTTAAGTCAGAAAAAGCCAGTGCATTGACTTGTACCTGAACTTTAAAGAGAACTCAACCCTCTTTTAATTTGTGATGCACTGTCTCAGTCTAAATTACACTCACACTGGAGCGTTAGGAAGCCAAACTAATTAGAATAGAATAACAACAATGACAGTATAGCCATCTGTCGTAAAACAATTGCACTGTAAAATAAATGAAAATTAGTATCATAGGTATATTTACACTACATTAGGGAAATTACAATACTTCTGCACTTAAAAGAGATGTTTTGAATTTGGACTGCATTTAAACCGCTAGCTGTCAGCTATTCATGCACCGAAGCATAATGACCCAAAACAAATCTATTTTAAAGACTACACTTTTTGGCCGGAAGATCTATCGCAATATCGCGATATTGATAATATCGTTACTTCCCCAAACAAAGAGTATTCCTTGCCACAGGTTTGAGGGAATCTTTTCTTCTGTGATGGAAAGTAAATTCTAAGTGCAGCACACATGCTGTCAACCTGATGTAACGTTAAACAAATCTCTTGTTCTTTGCAGAAAAGATGCATGAACTACAACTACATCTTGTACAAGCCTTCAGAAATAATACGAGGAAAATGCTTAAAATCAAAAGTCAAGGTAGTTCAAATTCAGAATGACTGAAGGTCAACTTTTCTCATTACTGTTATCACTGGCATATTGTCAGAGTGTCTAATTCTAACGTTTGGTGATATTTCTATTCAAAATCACGATTTCTAAAAAATAAAATTGTCAAAACATAAAATTTGAATTAATCGATAAAATCAGAAATTCGCCCTGCCCTACGTTGGAACAACTTCACAGTCTTTTCACACAAACAGTGTGTTTATTTCTGTTACAAACGTTCAGGTTATCAAAGAAATGCTGGGATAAAAGTTAATAGTTTGGATATAAACACTGAAGTCTATGTTAGCTTATATACATTGTTACTCCAGCTGGCTGTTAAAATGTGTTCATCACTGAATCATTTATTCTGGAGATTCATTTAGAAACAGCGATTCATCCGGTAATGAAACAGATGAAAGCCACTGAAGCATTCACTGATACAATTTATTCAGAAATGTTGAGTCATCCAATTATAAAGCAAGTGATGTCTTTATGCATGAGAAGTGTCTAATTCTAACGTTTGGTGATATTTCTATTCAAAATCACGATTTCTAAAAAATAAAATTGTCAAAACATAAAATTTGAATTAATCGATAAAATCAGAAAATTCGCCCTGCCCTACGTTGGAACAACTTCACAGTCTTTTCACACAAACAGTGTGTTTATTTCTGTTACAAACGTTCAGGTTATCAAAGAAATGCTGGGATAAAAGTTAATAGTTTGGATATAAACACTGAAGTCTATGTTAGCTTATATACATTGTTACTCCAGCTGGCTGTTAAAATGTGTTCATCACTGAATCATTTATTCTGGAGATTCATTTAGAAACAGCGATTCATCCGGTAATGAAACAGATGAAAGCCACTGAAGCATTCACTGATACAATTTATTCAGAAATGTTGAGTCATCCAATTATAAAGCAAGTGATGTCTTTATGCATGAGTCATTGAATCATTCACTCAAGAGATTTGTTCAAAAACCCTGATTCATCCACAAATGAAGCACTTTATGAATGAGTCATTGAATTATTCATTCAAACCCATTAAAAAACAGAATTCATTCAACACTTAATAACTAGATATTTTTTGAATAGACTGCAGCAATTAACATTTTGTCAGAACCTCAAGTAAATGTCATTTAGTTTCTCTGTTCAGAATTGTGAATCAATCAGGAAATCCTACAGTCTGCTGGAACACATGACTATGATTGTGCTTGTTCTGGTTTTATAACGGTGTATTTGTAAGTTAAATAAATACAGATTCAGTATGATTGGGAATTGTGTGCGCACTTGAAACATCTGCTGAATTATAATTTCCTCTGGCGAAATCTAACAATAACACTTTATAGTAAATGAGTTAAGCTTGGCAGAAAAACTGAATTATTCAATATCATTGTTTCACTGTCAGTCTATTGGTGTTTTATCAAAAAGAAGAGAAAAGCAGATGTTTCTGTTCAAGATGGCTTGCAGCTGTTTGTGAGAGATTTGCACTCTAATCGCAATTGTTAAACAATTGCTGTTAAAAGTATATATATGCAAACAAAAATGCAGTTAATTTGATAGATCTCAACATTTAGACCAGGATTTTTTAATATTTTGATGCCTGTGTGAGAAAAATGTTTCTATGAATAATCCTTAGAAATCAGAAAGATAGTCTGACATTTAAAAATCAATAGGATAAACAATTATGTTAAACAAGCTTGACTTATTAGATCTGAATTAAAACAACGAACATTAAAGCTGCAGCGTTGCGAGAACTTGGAGTAGATTATTGATTTTTACATTTTGGATTTATTTTGTGCTATCGAATTTGTTTTTAAAAAAGGCATCATATAATGCGAATTCAGGTCACGTCTGTTATATCATATGTTAGGATTTTTGGTAACTTTTTAGTATACTGACCAATTCTCACTATTAACTATTGCTTAATAGCATGCCTATTATTAACATATTGGCTGATTATTAGTGCTTATAAAGCACATATTCTGCATGACCATATTCTACATCCCTAACCCTACACTTAACAACGACCTTACTAAACTATCATTAAGCAGCAAGTTAGGAGTTTGCTGAGGCAAAAGTCACGGTTAATGGTTTGTTAATAACGAGAATTGGACCTTAAAATAGAGTGTGACTGGATTTTTAAAATGTTTTTGAAAGAAGTCTCTTCTGCTAAACAAGTCTCTATTTATTTGATCAAAAATACAATGAAAACAGGTATATATTATATGGCATTAAATGATTGATTTGCCCTAATTCTGCTTTTGTCTCTTGATTTTTCCTTTCTAAAAAAATCCTACAGCTTATATACATCTGGAAAGTCTTCTAGTTTCATGGACCTGCACACACACACAGCCGCTAGTCAGCTGACTGTAATTACACAGGCCACACAATTAGTTCAGTATAATTTAATTAATCATTAGTTTTTCATCAGCTCATAAACTCCATGCAGTTCTTTAACGAACTCCAGGTTGAGAAACCCTGATGTGAAATGTTGTTTCACGAGTTCACACTTACATATAATTAAATAAAGGTTATGCGTATTTGGTGTGCTGTCCAAGGAGAGAGCTCCGAGCTCGGCAAGACTCCTGAGCTCAGGGCACACCGGGGTCGGGTGGCAGAGGGATGCTGAAAGTCGAGAGATAACAAAAGTAGGACGTACTTGGTTATTTATAGGAGTTTTCTCTTGTGCTGATTGGATAAATGGTGTAATCACTAATGATGAACTGGCCGTGTTAATTATGGAAGATGGCGGAAGATAGAGAGAAGGAAGGGCGAGCATGCGAGGGGCAGGAGGAAAGATAGCTGCAGGAACCGCTTGCGGAGGCGTGCTCACACTTGGGACGGCTCCGGGAGCAATAGCTGAAGAAAGAGGGGGAAAGAGAGGGGGAATGGTGGGCGTCCGGGCCTGCGCCATTATCAGAGGTATGCTCATGCTTGGGACGGCTCCGGGAGTGGAAGAAAAGGAGGGGAAGAGAGAGGGAATGGCGGGTGTCGGGGCATGCGCCATTCGCGGAGGCAGCCTCACGCTAGGGTTGGATGGTGGGGCTGCAGGCCATGGGGAGGGGGTTGGGAGTGGGGTAAAGAAAGTGCTGTGGATGGGTCTGCGCCACTAGCAGTGGTGTGCTCAA
>NW_015506769.1:69353-71877 GCF_001515645.1 Sinocyclocheilus grahami
GAAATACTGAGATGTGAGGGCCTGTGTTGCAAGCGGAAGCAGCTTCTCGCTTGCTTCGGCTGCTGTAGCTGTAGGCCGCGAGAAAGTTGAAGGGTTAGTGACATTTAGCGGGACCAGCTAAAATGCCTGGGTAGCCTGCAGTGTTGCTGACTTAGCAATTTGTTGCTAGATTTGGCAACTCCTCAAGTCTTGTCCACATTAATAAGTTTCAGTTGAAAACACATCTTTTCCTCTCGTTTTGGCCTTCCATCCACGCTAAAACAAGGAGTCCAGGAAAACAGAGCTTTTAAAACGCTTTCCAGAGCGGATAAATGTGAAAATGCTGTTTTCACGTTGTAGTATGGACTGTGGAAACGGAGGCTTTTGAAAACGATGACGCATGTTTAGTCATGTGACACATTGTACCAGTGTTGCCAGATTGGAAATGTCCAAGTATCGTACCAGAAGCTCAAAATTATCGTATTTGGAAGAAAATTATCGTACGCGAGTCAAACGTACATATCAACATCCGTTTATGTCATAACGTCGTTTTAACAAACTTTAGCCATGAAAACCTGCCTTTAGCGACTTCACCTGAAAATTAATTAATTTGCAGCACGGCCTGCGCCGTTAGCAGAGGCAGCCTCGAGCTAGCGTCTGTTAAGAGAGCTGGAGGCCCGGCTGCGTATGGCGCTGCGGCCGGAAGAGTTAATATAAATCATTTTTATATCATTAATATCTTCATAATAATATTAATATCTTCATGGAGCACGATCTTTACTTAATATCCTAATGATTTTTGGCATAAAAGAAAAATGTATAATTTTGAACCATACAATGTATTGTTGGCTATTGCTACAAATATCCCTCTGCTACTTATGACTGGTTTTGTGCTCCAGGGTCACATATGCTCTCTGTTTAACTCTGATATCTGTCCTGTTTTCAGGAAAGGGTTACTTCATGCACTTCAGCACTGCGAGCGGGCCGGAGGGGAACAGGGCTCTGCTGGAGAGCAGGGTTCTCTGCCCCAGACGGGGATTCCAGTGCCTGCAGATCTTCCTCTACAACAGCGGCCACAGTAACGACCGGCTCAAGATCTGGACGAGAGAGTATGACACAAGTATGGAAAACCCTGACGGGACCCTGCGGCTCATTCAGCAGGTTGAAGGTACAGATGTTCCCAGGTAAATGTAAAGTGTACTTGACCACACTAAAAAATACCTCAATACTAGCAAGTACATTTGTAGTAAATTCTTATTTTTTGTGAAAATTGTTATACTGTACACTATAAATACACTAATTAAAGATATATTTCTTCTTCAGTAGTACTTCAGTGAAATTGCAAAAGTAAAAAAAAAATACCACTGATATTTAAATAGATATTTAGTGCATTGAAATAAAGTACACAACCGCAAAAATATACAGAGGACTTTTATTAGTGTATTTCTTAAAAGTGCGCTTTGAATGATTTAAAAATTAGTTCAGTGTTAGTACACTTTTATATAGTTATCCTAAGTTTAAATTAATAGTAATTAAGTAATAGTTAAGTACATTTTCCCAACTGTGCTACTAAAGTAGACTTAACATAAATATACTAATTAATTGAAACGGTTCTAAATCTGAAAATAACTGAACATCAAACACTATCAAGTCTCCCCCTTTTCTCATCTTTTCAGACACATATATAAATGTAGAGTTATCTGTGTGGGGATTTGCCGTAGGCTTCTATTGTTTCTATTCTGACCAAACTATATTTTCTCTCCATTAACCCAGTGGTTCCCATTCCTGGTCCTGAAGAACCCCCAACACAACAGGTTTCTGATGTCTCTGTGATCCGACACACACACGATGAGCAGATGAGTGAGATCAGCTGTGTTTGATTGGGCAGTGTTTGGGGTTCTCTAGGACCAGAATTGGGAACCATTGCACTAACCGAAATCTACCCCTCACAGAAAACAGTTTAAAATTTTCAGATAAACATCATTTAGTATTTTTAATATTTTTTCCCCTTGTGGGGACTACTGGCCAGACAACACAAACAGAGGCTGAGAAAAGCACAGATACGCATCGTCACTCAGCAGAACTGATCTTACTGTCTATATGAGGATTTATTACACATTTATTCTCGCATGTTATTTTACTAACAGAGGTTCAGCTGCAGTATTAATGTAATGAAAAGATAAGAAGAGATTCATAACATCTCACTGTTACAGATTTATCATGCAGCTCAAAGCATTATGGGTAGAATCTCTCGTCAGTCTATTCTGATTCATCAACACAGTTTCACTGATGATCCAAAATTACCAAACCCAAACCCAGGATAGAGCGTCTGAGTGAATGTGGTCTGGACTGTGTGGATGAGGCTCATTGTGTCAGAGACGCTGTAGAAGGACAGAGTTCCAGCACTGTGATCCACAAACACTCCTATTCTGCTGCTGATGGACTTCACAGAGAGATCAGTCTTTGTGTTATTGTGTATGAATGAGTATCTGGAGGATAAGCAGATCAAACTCCAGGACTGATCATTACATCCAAACACACACTC
>NW_015506769.1:73828-75546 GCF_001515645.1 Sinocyclocheilus grahami
CTGTCCTCCACTGCTGTCTGTGCAGAGCGCTGTTAGGACACACAGTGATTCAGGCTTCAGTGAGTCTGAACTGAGACGGAGACAAACTTCTCTTCTTCTCCAGACTCACCTTATGAGACTCCACAGCCTCTCTCAGCTGCTGAAGATCTTTCTCTCTCTGCTGGATTCTCTGCTGGAGCGTCTTCTGCGTCTCCTTCAGCTGCTTCTGCAGGACAAACAGATGATAGTGAACGTCAAAAAAATGGCTGTAGATTTAAACTCTGATGATAAAATGATCAAACATTTACTACCATCGTACATGAATTAACATGAAGATTAAGGCCTGTTTCACACCGTAAGTGTAACTATCATAAAAGCGAAACTGTCACCAACATAGAGTTTCATAATGACAGTGTTTCTGTGACGTCTGTGACTGCATTTAACCTACATTTTGACTAATAGAAATATATATTTTGTCAAAGAATGGGTGAATAGTTCACTCCATTATGTTATGCTTCTTAATCAAGATCTATTTTATGAAAGAACAGTGAAACTCTTCTTGCAGCTGCTGTTCATTTCTGCTGTGGTGTGCAGTGTGAATGCTGTAAGCTGTTAATATGGTGCTGATATAAACACATATGAAACGAGTGTCAGCAATATTTCATCAGTGTCTAGTGTTAAATACCTGTTTCTCTGTCCTCTGTGCTGCAGCTGATACAGTGTCGTGGTTTTTATGTTCATCCATCGTACACAGCACACATATACATTTCTGATCAGTGCGACAGAAAACCTCAAGGAGCTTCTCATGTTTCTGGCAGATCATCTCCTGCAGTCGTCCAGTGGCTTCAATCACTTTGTGTGGCTTACGTGAATGAAACTCCTCATGATGGGCAAAATGATTCTGACAGTAAGACTCCAGACACACCAGACAGGACTTGACGGCTCTGTATTGTCTTCCAGTACAGACGTCACACTGAACATCTCCAGCTCCAGCAGGAACCACACTTTGAAGTTTAGTCTGCTTCAGTTTCTCCAGCATTTCAGCAAACACCACGTTCTTAAATAAAGCAGGTCTTGGACTGAAGGTCTGTCTGCACTGAGGGCAGCTGTAGACTCTCTTCTCATCCTCCTGATCCCAGCAGTCTGTAATACAGCTCTTACAGTAACTGTGTCCACACTGGATGGTCACTGGATCCTTCAGGAGATCCAGACACACCGGACACAAGAACTCATCTTGAGAAAATCTGGCTTCTGCCATTTTACTGCATGAATACAGAGTCACAAACACACAACAGCTCAGCTACACTTCACTTTCTCTTTCCCTGAACTCATGTGATTCCTGTTTCCTGGTTCTGTGTTTGAGTGACGTGTGTGAAACAGGCGTGTCTGAGTCTGTAAAACAGGTTCCTCATTCCTGAGTTGAGTTTAGACACACCTGGCTGTTAACACACACACACACACTTACGGTTATAACCCGGGCTCAGGGAAGCAACACATAAAGGACACAAAATTGCCAATCAAAATAAGGTTTATTAGGTTATTAAAGGAAAAAAGGTGACTGAGACGGTAACCAGCACTGCTATTACAGAGCTTCTCGCAGGACCAGAGAGAGAGAATGAGCTTGTGTCCAGCAGGGGGGCTTAGCCCTTAGAGAGACCATTAGATACAAACATACAAATTACCCAAATAAACTCAGCTGGCTGAACAAATAACTGAAATGGAGCAAAGGTACCCAGACT
>NW_015506769.1:83672-87156 GCF_001515645.1 Sinocyclocheilus grahami
TAAAGCAGGTCTTGGACTGAAGGTCTGTCTGCACTGAGGGCAGCTGTAGACTCTCTTCTCATCCTCCTGATCCCAGCAGTCTGTAATACAGCTCTTACAGTAACTGTGTCCACACTGGATGGTCACTGGATCCTTCAGGAGATCCAGACACACCGGACACAAGAACTCATCTTGAGAAAATCTGGCTTCTGCCATTTTACTGCATGAATACAGAGTCACAAACACACAACAGCTCAGCTACACTTTCACTTTCTCTTTCCCTGAACTCATGTGATTCCTGTTTCCTGGTTCTGTGTTTGGGGGACGTGTGTAAAACAGGCGTGTCTGAGTCTGTAAAACAGGTTCCTCATTCCTGAGTTGAGTTTCGACACATCTGGCTGTTAAAACACACACACACACACACACACACACACTTACGGTTATAACCCGGGCTCAGGGAAGCAACACACAAAGGACACAAAATTGCTAATCAAAATAAGGTTTATTAGGTTTAAAAAGGTGACTGAGACGGTAACAGCACTGCTATTACAGAGCTTCTCGCAGGACCAGAGAGAGAGAATGAGCTTGTGTCCAGCAGGGGGGCTTAGCCCTTAGAGAGACCATTAGATACAAACATACAAATTACCCAAATAAACTCAGCTGGCTGAACAAATAACTGAAATGGAGCAAAGCTACCCAGACTATTTTAATCATTCTTGGAGATTTTAACAAATTAAATCTCTCCTGTGAAATGCCAAAATACAAGCAGCACATTCCGTGTCCCACCAGAGACAGTAATATATTGGATCACTGTTACACAGCTATAAAAGAATGCATATCACTCTGTTCCACGAGCAGCTTTGGGGCTCTCTGACCACTGTTCAGTTCATCTTATACCGACCTACAGGCAGAAACTGAAATCATCTAAACCTGTTTTAAGGACTGTAAAAATATGGATTAATGAAGCAGAGCGGGATTTACAAGCCTGCTTCAAACTCACTGATTGGAGTGTTTTTGAAGCTGCTGCCACCGATCTGGACGAGCTCACAGAGACTGTAACTTCATATATCGGTTTCTGTGAAGATATGTGCATTCCTACCAGGACATTCTTATTATTTAATAATGATAAACCGTGGTTTACTGGGAAACTCATACAGCTTCGTCACGCCAAAGAGGATGCTTACAGAAGTGGGGATAAAATCTTGTATAACCAGGCCAGGAACAGACTAACAAAGGAGATCAGTGTGGCTAAAAAAAACTACTCAGAAAAGCTGAGAAAAGAGCTTTCAGCAAATGATCCGGCGTCAGTATGGACTGGTCTGAGGAACATCACCATGTACAAGACACCACCCCCACAGTCTGTGGTCATGAAGTCACTTGAGAGACTGGTCCTGGCCTACCTGAAGGACATCACTAGACCCTTGCTGGATCCTCTTCAGTTTGCCTACAGAGCAAACAGGTCTGTGGATGATGCAGTCAACATGGGACTGCATTACATCCTGCAACACCTCGACAGACCTGGGAATTACGCAAGGATCCTATTTGTGGACTTCAGTTCGGCCTTCAATACCATCATGCCTGACCTTCTCTCAGACAAACTCACCCAGCTCTCCGTGCCCACCTCCGTCTGTCAGTGGATCACCAGCTTCCTGACAGACAGGCAGCAGCTAGTGAGCTGGGCAAACTCACATCCAGGACTATCACCATCAGCACTGGCTGTGTTCTCTCCCCACTGCTCTTCTCTCTCTACACGAATGACTGCACCACGAAAGACCCCTCTGTCAAGCTCATCATTTAAAATCACTCTGTCATTGGTTAACTATTGCTTTTAAGTATTTTAGCGGGAAAACCAATTGCAAAAAACTTTAGGCGGAAACATTCTAAAAAAGTGAACTTTTTGTAACATTTGACCTGATCGGGTGTTACAATTTATCCCTTCAGACTCCAACACAAACTGAACAGGCAGATTTAAAGAGTTTATTTCCACGGAAACGGTATTTATTTTATTTAGATGTTGATTATCAATTTATGAATTGCTAAAACTAAATTAGAAATGACTTTTTACTAAAAAAAATATTTAAAAGTTGAAAAAGTTTTCTATCATTTGTGCCAAGGTGTTAAAACAGAAACAATAAAACAGTGAAGAGTGGAAGAAACACTTGTAACAACCTTTTTAAAGTCTTTAAAGAAAATCAGCAAATGAGAAAAAAACCCTGAACTAAAGTGATAATTCCACTCCTTCAAACACAGTGGTTTGCTGCCAGTCAGTATGTTCTCATTATTCCAGATGTGTGTTTAAATGCAGTCTTCCAGGAATCATGAGCTTGTTTGTGTACATTTCAGAGTAAATTCAAAATTACAAGAAAATTTAAATGTAACGTAACACATTGTTTGAAAATCAGAATCTAGAATCGGTAAGTTATTAGAAACAAAGACTAAAGGGACTTTGCTAGAAATATGTTTCTTAAAGAAACCTGCTTGATTAACGGACAGTAATGCATTAAGTTTGTAAGTCAATAGATTGGGCATCATTTGTTGAGAGCACGCAGAACAGTCTGCTGTCTGCTTCATTGTTTCACATCAGTTCCGTCCAGAGAAGTTTTATCTGACTCATGATTTCACTTCCCTAGAATTCAGAAGCCTTCAGAGAGTTTGTTTTTATTCAACCGTGTTTTTTGTGAAAATGAGGGAGCTGTTTTGAATGACATCTGAAAAAATACAATTTGACATTCTGTTCAGATTGTCAGAGCACTGGCCAGAGATCTGAAGCGGAAGTGTGTCGTTTCCTGAAAAGCATGCACACAATGAAATAATCACCTGCTTCCAGAAGTCTCCACATGTCTGCCATTGTTGGTCAAACAGATTCGAGTCAGTTTGGATGCCAGGATGCTCACTAATAACAGCTTATTCATACGCACTCATTTCTTCACACAAGTTCAACAAATGTAATTATGTTTAAATGACCAAATTAAGTAGCAATTAACTAGCTAAAGAACTAGAGAACAAAAAACGTTACTTAATGTAGGTCATTATAATAATTTATGGCTTCTTACAACTGAAGTTTACCATAGAAAATCACTAACAAAGTGTTTTTAGTATTAAGTGAAATATCTGATTATCAATGTTTCATTTAGAATATTTTTATAAAAAAACAATGGTAATCGTGATATCTTTAAAATATGCATCACATGAAATTGATCTCACTGAATAAAGATGAATTGTCCTCATCATTTCAGAGCAGTACTGGGATATGAGACACAAACGACACACTTTAGCTTTGAAATACACAGTTGTTAAACACTCGCATCAGAAAGCACCACAAGAAAAGCTACTTTAGAGTCATAAATTTAAGATTTATTATAACAAAACCAGGAACTGTTTGTGTGGTTGGTTTGAGTATAATTCCTTACAGATGTACTGTTTTGCATTACAGGACTTGACACAGTCATGCTGGTGTGAGGAGCGGATGAGTGTGTGTGTGTGAGTGAGAGAGTGTGTGTGTGTG
>NW_015506769.1:88083-98083 GCF_001515645.1 Sinocyclocheilus grahami
GTGTGCGTCTGTGTGTGCGTGTGTGTGTGTGTGTGTGTGTGAGAGTGTGAGTGTGTGAGTGTGTGTGTATGTGTGTGTGCGCGCGTGTGTGTGTGTGTGTGTGTGTGGCTCATTGATCAGCGAGTGATGACAGCACTGGGCAAAAGCACAGTTCATTTACAGGTGGTGTGTGTGTATGCTTCTGGTACATATACATCTATTGGCATAAAGAGTCATCTCGTTCTAGACACACAGTTCCCTTAAAAAGCATCGGTATACAATATTTTTCTTATTTACAATCATTGGAAAGAGGAAAAGAAAAAAAAATCACAATTTCTCTCAGAGAAGATTAGTAAAAAGTGACGAAGTCACCATAAAAGAGTAAGCAACTCCTAGGAGTTAGTCTTTCAAATTTCCACTAAATTTCTAGTTTTTATACAGGCGCGAAGCCTTGATTTACTGAAGAGTCAACAGTATTAAGTGCCCTATCTACAACAGTTAAGCGTGGTTTTACTAGTGTGTACCGTACAACACAATCAACGTCAACGCAATCTTCTGATTTTAAATCAACTTAAAGTCTGTTGTAGCTTCTCTCGCATAAAAAGATATGGTAACTAAAAAACGAAATCAAAATGTCCAGAGTCCCGTCATTGGTCATGACAGTTAGCATCGCAATACTAGTGTTGAATTATGTAGGTATTGGTTTAAAGTAAATCAAAGTGAAAGAGTCAGTGATCAGTAGTGAACTCTAGCGAAACGCTTCAGAGCGCTGGCCTTCTCTCTTAAAGGGATTGGTTGAGATTCAGGTGGATTTGGCGGGAAGTGGCGTCGCAGGTCGAGGACTGGCGGATTCATATCGGTTGACTGCAGAAGATACTCCACATTCAGTCTTCATTTACTCAGCCTCATGTTGTTGCTCATGTTTCTGATTCACTCCATAACAGTGACATTTGTGCAAGAAACGCTTTAGTTTTAGGCGAAGGACTGCATGTAGGGTTGGGCAAATTTTCCAAATTGATCGATTCATTAAAATTTAATGTTTTGCCATGATTTTATGAGGAATCACAGTTTTGAATAAAAACATTAGCAAACGTTACAATTAGACACGTTGACAATCCATCACTGCTAACAGCTGATGTGAGAACATGAAGCAGCTAACGTGTTGCACTCTTTGAAGGAGTGTAATACAGCATATCGCCACTATTCACACGGCATGTGTTTCTGGGCTGAAAAACACGAGACGCTGCAGAGCAACAGGAAAAACATAAGGTTATGAGACTCGACCAACTTCTTTTAACTGGAACGCCACATTTTTAGAGCACCATTTCATGAGCATAACGGTGCAAAAGACGCGAGTGCAACGGTCAAACATGTCCGTCGTGTGCATGCTTACGTAGATAAACACTGGAAAAGCAGAAACTTGTGCAGAACTACTACTGCATGCCTGATATTTGATGTTTGCATGATGCTAACGGACTCAAAGCTGCTGCTATTCTCATTTACTGTTAATACTCGCCTACTAACACTGCTATACTTTGAATCATTTTGATTTGAATTAGGGCTGTCAAATAAAAATTAGAATTTTGAACATTCGTCGAATTTAAAATAAAAATCCACATTCAAATTCAAAAATGTTGAATCTTAATTTTAGGTGTGCGTCAGGCAGCTTTTTCAGTGGCGCACGGAGTGCAAGGACGATGTAGGTGTTGTTGCATTATAATGTTTTTGTCAGCCTATCCAGCTGAACCCACTAGATGCAGCGCTGCTGCGTTGTTTACTCAAAATATTGCGGAATATTTGTTTACGTCAAAACTGAAACCAAGCCGTTCACACAGAACGCACTCACGTCTCGCACAAGAGCCGCATGTTTAGAAAGCCATGTAAAATTAACGTAAGAAAAAAAACATGTCTCAAGACTTTATGGCATTTTTTTGGCCTTCTCACTACAAGGAAAAAGTACTGTGTGATTGGCTTTCAGCCCTTTGTGTTAAACATACAAACATAATGCTGTTTTGCTTATAATTGTTTACGCAAATTAATTAATTATATTTGGCTTATACATTTTTTTTTTAAAACATTATGCACTTTTTTCACAGTCATGTTATTTTATTGCTTTGAATAAATGTGCATTAGTAATATTTTGCTCGATGCGCCCTCTTGTGGCCTCAGGAGAGAAGCCAAAAGCCTTTTCCCCCTAACTGAAATTATGCATTTTATATTCGAATATAATTCGAATACTGATAATATTTAAGTACAAAATTCGAATTGAGCTTTTCAGCCATTTTGACAGCTCTGATTTGAATTGGCTTGATCTTTTGAGTCGACCTCTAAAACGTGTGGAACGCTTGAAAAATAACTTTCTTTAAATGGATGGTTTTGGAAGTGAATATTACTTAAAAACATAACTACAACATGATTCAAGTTGACAAGTTAAAATCGACATTATCTTGAATCGGTCAAACGTTCTGAAAAAAAAAAAAAATCAAGATTCTACTTTTTGCTATATCGCCCAGCCCTACGTTCAAGAAGTGTGTATTAAAGCCAACAAGATCAGGGTGAGTAGATGATGACAGAATGCAGTGCCTGCTTCAGAGCGGCGTGTCGTAGTAGTCCGCAGGTCGCTCGCTCTTGGCCGGCTTCTGTTGGTCCTGCTGATGTTGTTTCATGATCTCCTTCACCTCCTCCTCCAGCTCCGGAGGGATGATGAACTGGTCGTCGGGGTCGGGCTGAGCCGGCGCCGTGAAGTAACCCCCAGGTTTCTTAGAAGGAGCTTCAGTCGCCACCTCAATCAAGTTGTGGCTCTGCTCCTGCGGTGCCACCGAGCCGTTTCCCCTCCGCCTCCCCAAGGTCTTGCTCCAAGCATCCGCTCCCGCAAGGTTCCCAGCCTCCTCCGGAAGCTTCTCCGGGGTTTCTGGGGTGCAGGGTGGAGGAGGTGGAGGCAGGGGTAGCAGACAGTGCACGTCAGCCTCCACTTCCACCCGACTGCCGTTGGAGAAGACTCCGGCGATGGGCTCCTCGTCCTCGCTATCCAAGCCGTTGTCCGAGAGCGCGCTGGAGAAGGTGGCACTGGAAAGCTGCCTCTGGAAGGAGCTTCCGGAGTTGGGAGTGAGGTGGAGCGAGCAGCAGGGGAGGCGCGGGTTGGGGTGGCTCTGCGGATGAAGGTGGAGCTGCGCCTCCTGCAGCAGGAGCGGCGGCTCGTCCGAGGATGCGGTGGATCCCACTTCGGAGCTCATCTCGGACGCACTGACCTCGGAGCTGATCTCGCTGCAGGAGGACGGAGGCATGCCGGCGGAGGAGGCCGGGAACAGTCCGGGGCTCGGCGGCGCATGCATGCTTCCGGAGCCGGGCTCCGCAGACGCCGCACAACAGCAACAACAACAGTCTTCCGCTACGTTGAGCTGCACCACCACGGCGCTGAGGCTATCGGTGCAGCCGTACGACTGCGCCAGCGTGCACAGCTTCTTGGCGGCCGCCAGCGCGTCGGGAACCTTCCGTACGGCTTCCACCGCCTCGCTAAGGTCCAAGACTTCAAACAGACCTCTGCTGCCCAGGATGAAGAACTCGTCTCTGGGGGTCAGCGGGAGCGTGGTGACGTACGGGCGAGGCAAGACCGCCGGGTAGAGGAACGAATAGCCCATGATGCGTGTGGAGTCTGTTACGCCGTTCACTTTGTTGTCCTGTTGGAGAAGGGGAATTTGCCGTAGTGGTCAGTAACTCTTATTCTAATACAACAATAAGTTCATGTGAGTTAAAGGGGTCATGACACGAAACCAAGTTTCCCTGGATCTTTTGACATAGAAGAGGTCTTTGTATGCTTAACACCGTGTCCTAACTACACACGATTCCAGCGACAAGCAAATTGGCTGTCCACAGCAGACGTGACAGAATCAATCAAATATCACAGCCAATCAGAAGCACATGTGGGCGGGCTCTCTCTGGAAGCGCACTGCACTCGCAACGAAATGGTTATGTTTATAATCTAATTCATAAATATTAAACCTTTTAACATCAGTAAATGTACATACTGAGTGTCTGATACCATCTTTGTTATGGAATACACTCGTTGATTCGCACTGAGTTCACAGTTTTAACGTACATCTTTGCTTAAATTTATTTTCAAGATCTGAGGTATACGATTTGTTGTTGCTTTCAGTATGGCTATAAGGTCACGCAAAATGATATTCAAACTCACATTAGACACGTTTAACTTTGAATAAAGCACATAGTAATCAGTATCGCTGTCATAGCTTGCATGTTGTTCCAGCCGTGACGTCGCAGAAATAGAAAGCATTTCTAAATTAGAAATTTTGCGTGTCGCCGTCGCAGCTAGTTAACATGGAAAAGATACCTTTTATCGCGTGTAGTTAGGACACGGTGTAATACAATAGCAAGTTTCATAACTTAAAATGTCCTCATCATCAATAAAAAAGCATTTATGTAATAACCCTCAGAAAACGGCTAGTTTTGGATCCGAGGGACAAGCTGACGTCACAAGGGCGCAGTCTTTGCATAAACTCCGCCTCCAGAGCAACACATCGACGAATAGTCATCTTCTCAGCATAGGCTCCGCCCACTGGCGTTCAGTTGCTAATGGCTGACACTTGATTACGCTGAATGCGAGAGTCGCTTCACGTCAAAAAATAGAGATTACAATCAGTGCCGCTATCTTGCCTACACTGGATACAGTATACAGATATGAGTCTGTCTTCAGGACAAATGCAGTGAAAGATCGTTCGCTTTGTCGAGTTTGGTTTAAACAGCTCGTTCACATCTTTGTACAGATATCAGAAGGATCCCAGCGTAAGGAACAAGGGGATAGTTTATTTTTAATGGCATCCCGGATTGTGTCAGAAGATTGTTCGGATAATGGAGGATTTTGTTTTGTAAACGAGGCACAGTGTCATGGAGAGTCACAAAGAAACATCTGTTGAGAGATGAAGCGGTGCTAGATCTGACTGTAGCTGCATCACAAACCGTAAGTAAATGATTTCATAATGCTTTGTCTGGAAATGACCCTTTTATTTTAATTATGTTGTCAAAACATGCAATAGCGAGGGGGCGTTGATTCTGTTTCCTATGCAACGGCATTAGCCAATCATAACAGTGGCCAATTACTGAAAAGCCTTAAAGGAGACGCCCCTTTAAAACAGGTCATTTTAGAGAGAGGGTCAGAATGAGGGTTGAAAATAAGCATTTTTCCACATATTTATTTGTTTGTTTTTTTTGTGCAAAAAACTTTATTGACATTATAAGTAAACCATGTCAAAAATCCATGTCATGACCCCTTTAAAGGGATGGCTCACCCCAACATTCAGCTTCAAACCTGTATGACTTCCTTGTGTAAAACAAGAGAAGATTTGAAGAACAGTTCAGCTGTAAACAAACAGCCAAGCTCCAAGATAAACATGCTACACTGAAAACACTGGTGTGTTTTTCACAAATAATTACAAAGAAATGGCAAGTAACACTAAGAAATAGTATCTTGTAAAACACTCCAATAATCTTTGTTTTATTCACAACAAATAATTGTTACGGTGTATAAAAGTGGCGTTGCTCCAGGTCTTCTAAAGCGATATGGTTTGAAGTCGAAATTTGAGTTGTTGTTCAATATTACTCACTCGCTTCAGGAAGTTTAAGAGTGAATAACTGCTCCATTCATCATACAAAGTGATTCAGAAGAGTTGTGTGGACTACTTTGTGCTACTTTTTGGAGCCTGAAACTGTTGGACTCCACTGGCTATTGAGCTGAAATATTCTTCAAATATCACTTGATTTTTGAATTCAAAATAATTTTTTCTCGGGTGAACGATCCATTTAACTCCAATAAAAGCAACAGATAAGCAGAATCCACCTGAAAGTCAACATGAAATGTCAGTTCATTTCCTTAATGTGATTCACATTAACTAATAAAACTGTAGGTGGGCCTTTAATGTGATGAAAAATGGACGTTTCATATCAGAATATCTTAATGCAAGCCTCCACGTACCCCAATGCTAATGTTATTTTCCAATCTAGTGTTTAAACAGCATTCATTTACTGCATTAACCACTGGTGAAATCCCAGAAAGGCAACCTCAAACAGCTATTGGTTAAGATGGACTAACAGTTGAAGTTATTACATTTTGATGAACGAGAGTTTTTTTCTTTGGAATAGGGTGCACACAATAAGATCAGGAACACAGTGAAACGAACGTTCATCTCATGTTGACCTCAGTGCCGGTGGAAAGTGTTTCTCGTACCTCAGTGATGATGGCTTTATGCTGCTGCACGCGGTTGTGTTCCTCCTTGATGCTGATGTTGTGCAGCAGTGACAGCGGAAGCGCCTTGCCGTCGCGGCACAGCACCGCCTGACACTTGCCCACATTAGCGGCGGTGAGGGTGAAGCAGCCGGCGGGGTCAGTGGGGTCGTGCCGGATGTGACAGAGCGCCGCCGAACCGCCCAGCTTCTGCCCTGCTGTGCCCAACTTCCTGTTCGACCCAGAGCGGACGGACAGACATACTTAGTAGGGCTATTGAGCGATTCAAACTTTTAATCTAATTAATTACATGATGTGCCGATAAATGAAGTGCAAATTAATCGCACATAAATTCACATAAAAACAAAGTCATTATTGTGTTAAATGAAAAAAAAAAGCATTGAATAGATATTACAAAAATTTGCTTTAGAAAGAAATATTTTGATTCAACATTGCACAAATAATGATATTAAATGGGAATTAATGGAATTTAAAAAAAATTAAATATGAATCAACTAAAAAAAAATTAAATGATGCTTCAAATATGAAACTAAAAGCGCCAGTAGGTGTTGGTCGCTGTCTTAATGATTGAGTCATTGAATCATTCATTCAACCAATTCGTTCAACAGCAGAATTAATATTTATCCATTTCTTCAAATAAATCGCTGTGCTGCTCATATTTATCACGCAGTAAAAATGCCGCTCCCCGTGTCCAAGACGGGTTGCCTGTGGATGAGAATCCAAAACAAGGACTGGTGGGAGGTTGTCCTGCTCCACTTCACAGTCGCCGAGTGAAAGGAGAGTTTATAATGACAGGACACGCATTTATACAACACTTTATTCAAAAAGGAAGAGCCGCTCGTTCTGCGCGTCATACGTCATTACGCTATTTCTGCTTTCAGTTTCAGGGTTCAATCTGATCGAATGTTTACATGCACTCTCAATCGTATTAGAAAAGGAATAAACCACCCCCTTCAATCCGATCGAAATTCAATTCTGATCGAGCTCAATCCGATCGATTAAGGTGTTTACATGAAGGTTTTTCAGTCCGATTGAGCCGTCAATCTGATTACAACTTGATTATTTGGTTGCATGTAAACGTAGCCACTGACTCACTTTATCTTTATGAATGAGTCACTGAATCACTTGACTTTGGAACTCTGTTTGCAAAATTGAAAAAACGGACAATTTTGACAATATAGTGTTGTTTATTGAACTGTTGTACCAAATCAATATCACATTTGCAAGGGTGGAGAGATTGGGGAAAATCAGCACACTTGCTGGTGTGATATTGCTAAACTACATCATATGATAGAAATATAAGAGTTTGTTTTTGTCCTGCATCATTTAACACGCTAACCCGCTGCGTGTGCATTACCTCTGCATGACGAGGAAGGTGTTGGTCATGTAGTCTTCCTCGCTCTTGGTCCTGTGGAGCTCCTCGGCCAGTATGTCGTTCATGGTGCACTGCAGTAAATACGGCACCTCCACGTTCCTGTCTCCGTCAAACACGCCGTACAGAGCCTCTCTGCTGCTGCAGAAGCTGTTCACCGACAGAGCCGCCACACACAGTCTGTAGACACACACACACGGTCACTGACGCCACACACAGCAGCTCCGAGCGCTGAGATGCACAACACACTCACTTGTTTTTGACGCCCGAGGCTTCGGTGAAGCCGTGACTCCAGACAGCCGGCCCTCCTGCCACCTCATTGGCTGAGAACGAGGAAGGGGGCGGGTCTATCCGGAAACAGCGGATGTTACTGAAAAGATGTGGAAGATATCATGTATTATTGAATGGCACACATATACACAAGCATGGTCCAAAACAAACACTTGAGGAATTTTGAGGAAAAGTGTTTTACAGAGAGCCTTTGTTGGCACATGATGCTGAGAGACACTATGTATTTAGGAAAAACAGTCACTTTTTATTTAATCTAGTTGCCAATGTAACATTTCTTATTTTAGTTTAGTTAAACTTGATATAAAAAAAATAACCAAAACTAAAACAAACATTAATAAAAACTATTTAGACATATAAAAAAATAACAAAAATGAATAGAAATCTAAAAAAAACATTACAAAAACCTTAAAATTAAAATATAAAAATAAAAAATGAATTCAAAATATTAATAAAAACTACAATTGTATCTCAAAGATACTACAATAACACTGGCCCAAATGAAGACATTTCAAAGACATTATTATATCAGATTATGTCGAAAGCATTGGACAGATATTAGAAGAAGTGGCTTGATAAGTTAAGGTTTTTAATTTATTTTCGTAACATTTTGTAACCTATTCAATTGAATGCGCTGAGCAAAATAACATGTTTTTACAATTGTAGGAAATTTTTAATTAAAATTTGTAATTAATGATACTGAACTAATGTGTTAATTTGATATCACTCATTTTAAGAAGAAAGAAATTGGCAGAAGTGTAAGACATGCACACGTGCTCTTACTTGAGCTGCTCGAGGGTCTTGTGGTCCAGATTCAGCCGCAGGTTTCCCGTCAGATCCAGCTCTTGAAGTTTAGGAGGTAGACTGTCAGGTAAAGTGATCTCACTCAGCTCGTTACAGCTCAGATCCACACACTACACACACACAGAAACATATGAAAAACAATCCATAACATCATTTACATGTGCGTGTGTGAGTGTGTATGAGTATGAGTGTGTGTGTGTGTGTGTGTGTGTGTGCGCGTGTGTGAGTGTTTTTGTGACATATGAGGACACAGATTTGTATAATGACATGGTTATGACAGGTATTACAAGGAGAAGGTGACTTATAAGGACATTACCCCATGTCCCCATTTTTCAAAATGCTTATAAATCATACAGAGTGAGTTTTTTTGAGAAAGTAAAAATGCACAAAGTTTCCTGTAAGGGGTAGGTTTAGGTGTAGGGCAACAGCACATACAGTTTGTACAGTATAAAAACCTGTGTGTGTGTGTGTGTGTGTGAGAGTGTGTATGAGTGAGAGAGTGTATGAGTGAGAGAGTGTGTGTGTGTGTTAGTGTGTGTGTGTGTGAGTGACTGTGTGTGTGTGTGTGAGAGTGAGTGTGTGTGTGTGAGTGTGTATGAGTGAGAGAGTGTGTGTGTGTGTGAGTGTGTATGAGTGAGAGAGAGTGTGTGTGTGTGTGTGTGTGTGTAAGTGTGTGAGTGTGAGTGTGTGTGAGTGAGTGTGAGCGTGTGTGTATGAGTGTGTGTGTGTGTGTATGAGTGTGTGTGTGTAAGTGTGTGAGTGTGTGTGTGTAAGTGTGTGAGTGTGTGTGAGTGAGTGTGGGCGTGTGTGTGTATGAGTGTGTGTGTGTGTGTATGAGTGAGCGTGTGTGTGTGAAAGAGTGTGACCTTCATCTCGGTGAGCTGCAGGACTTCGGGGAACACCTCGATGCAGTTGGAGTGAGCTGCTAGTGTGTGCATGCGTCTGCAGTTCATGATGGTGGTTGGCACCGCCTTCAGCCTGTTCCCACTCAGGTCCAGCTCCTCCAGCTCCTCCAGCTTGGCCATTTTACTGCAGAACAGAGAGAGAACATTGATTTGATGAATACATTCATTCAGAAACGTCCATGACTCAGTTAACACTGAGAGAAAGAGGAAGTGACAAACCACACAGACACTGTCTAGAAAAGATCAGCGCACAAAATTGTATTTCACGTTAATATTTTAATATCAAGCGGTGTCATAAAAGTGAGTAAAATGAATCAATCATCAGTATCAGTTTGTGAATAAAAATAAAATTCATAATTTCAATGTGAGATTTGTTATAGTTGCTTTGCATTTTAA
>NW_015506769.1:103083-105116 GCF_001515645.1 Sinocyclocheilus grahami
GATTGATTGATTATATTAGATACATTATATAATATATATATTGTTTTTGTACACGATGGAAAAACAGTATTTCTTGAAGACTGTAAATTATACATGAATGTGGCAATCGTTCAGGATCCTGGTGTGTATCAGAAGCAGATTCCGTCACTATACCACCACAGTACTCGCTTATAAGGGCGTGAAAATGTTCTCTAGTGAGGGTTTAGATCAGCTCTAGTGTGTCAGCTCGTCTTATCTGTACAGGTTCGAGGTACAGAGGACATCTCTCTCACACACACACACACGCACCTTCGCCGCCTGCCGGTGCCAGCGCAGGTGTTCGGTGAAGCTGTCGAAGCTGATGTAGTAGGTCTGACTCTGAGGTCCCGCCGAGCTGAAGGCCAAACAGTGACTGTGTTTCTTCACCTCTTCCACCTGAACACACACACACACACACACACAAGCTTACACCAGAGCGAAACACAGTGCTCACGCAGCGATGAGCGTTCATCAGCGTCACAGGTCTGTTTAGATCAGCTGTGATGGCTGACATGGCAGTCAGCACTCAATATTTAGTCTAGCAGTCTAGAACAGAAATAAACACTGAGAGACTATGAAACACACTCTGTTTGTTTAGCACTTCATCAAGTCTCAAAACCACCATAAAACTTTACACCTCACTGAGCAATGTCCACTACGCCTGTCCTCTCACTGCGCTCGCTGGTAAAGTAACCAGGATCTGGCCCATACGCAGATCTAATACATGTCAATATATACAATTTCCAGATATGAAATATATACATGAAACCTATTTAAAAATTTAAGAATTTCATATATGAATATATATCTAGCCAAAAAAAATTATGTATTTTTATGCATGTGTAATACATATTTGGACACATTTCTGTTCATCCTAAAACCTATCATTATTATTTCATTATGTTGAAATTGTATAAGTAAATATAAAAGATAGACACTTATTAAAAAAATTATTACAAAAACAAAATTTTGGCCGATACCGATAATTCTTTATTTATTAAAACCCGATAACCGATATGTTGGCCGATAAATCTAAATCCAAATATAATATCATATAAAATATATATAGCCTTACCAGTATATAGTAATATCACTCTTGATACAGGACAATAAATATCATATATTACATTTCCTTATGGGTGGGAAATATGCTGCATAAACATAACCTGGTGTTCAGCACATGTGAGCAATATAAAGTGAATATTGTGAATATTGCAGTCAACTTAAATTTTTTTTCTTAAAGATTGGGCCAACAAATTAGTTCCAGATCCTGTCCTTTCATTCTTATGGTCTGCAAAAGTCTGAATCTAAATTAGAGCAGGTAAGTTTCTTTCAGTAATTAACCAATTACACTAAAACCAATTTTAACCAGTAAAAGGGATCTGTAGGTAATACTGTCGAACGGCTGAAGAAAATCTGTTCTATTCTGACCCCTGTGTGCTTCAGGAGGGATGCTGTAGGATAGTGCTGGGCGGTATACCGGTTCATACCGAATACCGCTGTTTATTTTTGTTATGATATGAATTTTTTAAATACTGCAATACCGGTGTAAGTAGCTTAAACAAGGTTGGGAACGCGACACTGTTTGAAAGGGGTCCGTTTTCACTGTTGCACTGTGGTGAGGGAACAGCTGTATGTGTTACTAAGCGTGAAAGTTCAGAAACTGAAGCTGTAGAACTAATAGAGCGTGATGACACAGAAGAACTCATCCACAATATCCACACTGACCTCCACAAATATATCCAGCGCCCCTGCCATCAGCTCCCGCGTCTCACACACCAGCGTGACTTTAGCACGAGATTTAGCAACTTTCAGACCCTTTTAGCTGCTTTTTCCAGAGAATATTCATACTGACAAACCTAGCCACTGTTCTGGATAAAGCTTAGCTATGGTTCAGTTGGAGGATTTCTCCAGTGCTGTCCCGCGAGCGCGAGGTCTGGCTTTCCCGGAGAAGTGTCGCCTCTCTCGGCGTCTGTTCTGTGCAGCGAGCGGCAGAGAAGCACCGCAGCCGACTC
>NW_015506769.1:105277-109496 GCF_001515645.1 Sinocyclocheilus grahami
GAGGTCTGACTTTCCCGGAGAAGTGTCGCCTCTCTCGGCGTGTGTTCTGTGCAGTGAGCGGCAGAGAAGCAGCGACTCCTCAATAAATGAGTACAAAACAGCGTTTCCTAGCACCTGTCGCTGACTGAGTGTTTGGAGTTATAAATATGAGCGTAGTTCATCTGTTAATATCACATGCACTTTTTTGTGTGTTGTTGTTTTTAGTTTGTTACTCGGACGCAGGCAGTGCGCTGCATGAGACAAAAGAGTAATCTAGCCAACACAACCGCATAGCCGCTCTTTAGTGTAGATGCATGTTGATTTTATCTGACGATGCCGTGATTATAAATGAGAGTGACTCCTGGTTAACATGTATTAAAAGGGGTCGTGTTTAGTCACTATTTAGTGGGGTATTTGTTGACAATATTCACTCATCATGACAGTAAAATAGGGTATTCTAAGTCAATATACTGCAGTATTTCCTCTCAATCAGTAGAAAATATGGTTAACACCCGGTCATGCATGAAAAAAAAAATACCGTCATGTACCGTGAAACCGGTATAATTTTGGAAAATACCGTGATATAAATGTTTGGTCATACCGCCCAGCACTACTGTAGGATCACTGGCTTGGGACAAACATTGCCCACAGGATTATAACATGTGAGTTTATTACCTTTCCTCCGATCAGTGGCAGGATGTGCATCTTGCCCGTATGGCTGGCCTTCACGGAGGACACCATCAGACAAGTGCCGCATAAAATCACTTGCCGTCGACTCCAGCGGTTCACCGGCAGCTGCAGCTTTCCTTTCCGTACGTTATACGTTCCGGAGAGCTGGATGCGCTCAGAGCTCTCGATGCTGTGAGGTTTTCCTGCAAAACAGAGAAAAACATGAGAGTGACTTCCCCATCCACTCCTACACATCCAATGCAGCTTCAGAAGTGCATTTCAGTTCACGCCGCAAAACTGCTGTTTGCACTGCTCTGTACTGGAAACACAAAAGATTACATGCAATTCAGCAGTCAGTTCTAGTCACGAATGGAGTTCAGCAGTCGGTTCTAGTCACGAGTGGAGGTCAGCAGTTGGTTCTAGTCATGAGTGGAGTTCAGCAGTCAGTACTAGTCAGGAGTGGAGCTCAGCAGTCGGATCTAGTCATGAGTGGAGTTCAGCCGTTGGTTCTAGTCATGAGTGGAGTTCAGCCGTTGGTTCTAGTCATGAGTGGAGTTCAGCCGTTGGTTCTAGTCATGAGTGGAGTTCAGCCGTTGGTTCTAGTCATGAGTGGAGTTCAGCCGTTGGTTCTAGTCATGAGTGGAGTTCAGCCGTTGGTTCTAGTCATGAGTGGAGTTCAGCCGTTGGTTCTAGTCATGAGTGGAGTTCAGCCGTTGGTTCTAGTCATGAGTGGAGTTCAGCCGTTGGTTCTAGTCATGAGTGGAGTTCAGCCGTTGGTTCTAGTCATGAGTGGAGTTCAGCCGTTGGTTCTAGTCATGAGTGGAGTTCAGCCGTTGGTTCTAGTCATGAGTGGAGTTCAGCCGTTGGTTCTAGTCATGAGTGGAGTTCAGCCGTTGGTTCTAGTCATGAGTGGAGTTCAGCCGTTGGTTCTAGTCATGAGTGGAGTTCAGCCGTTGGTTCTAGTCATGAGTGGAGTTCAGCCGTTGGTTCTAGTCATGAGTGGAGTTCAGCCGTTGGTTCTAGTCATGAGTGGAGTTCAGCCGTTGGTTCTAGTCATGAGTGGAGTTCAGCCGTTGGTTCTAGTCATGAGTGGAGTTCAGCCGTTGGTTCTAGTCATGAGTGGAGTTCAGCCGTTGGTTCTAGTCATGAGTGGAGTTCAGCCGTTGGTTCTAGTCATGAGTGGAGTTCAGCCGTTGGTTCTAGTCATGAGTGGAGTTCAGCCGTTGGTTCTAGTCATGAGTGGAGTTCAGCCGTTGGTTCTAGTCATGAGTGGAGTTCAGCCGTTGGTTCTAGTCATGAGTGGAGTTCAGCCGTTGGTTCTAGTCATGAGTGGAGTTCAGCCGTTGGTTCTAGTCATGAGTGGAGTTCAGCCGTTGGTTCTAGTCATGAGTGGAGTTCAGCCGTTGGTTCTAGTCATGAGTGGAGTTCAGCCGTTGGTTCTAGTCATGAGTGGAGTTCAGCCGTTGGTTCTAGTCATGAGTGGAGTTCAGCCGTTGGTTCTAGTCATGAGTGGAGTTCAGCCGTTGGTTCTAGTCATGAGTGGAGTTCAGCCGTTGGTTCTAGTCATGAGTGGAGTTCAGCCGTTGGTTCTAGTCATGAGTGGAGTTCAGCCGTTGGTTCTAGTCATGAGTGGAGTTCAGCCGTTGGTTCTAGTCATGAGTGGAGTTCAGCCGTTGGTTCTAGTCATGAGTGGAGTTCAGCCGTTGGTTCTAGTCATGAGTGGAGTTCAGCCGTTGGTTCTAGTCATGAGTGGAGTTCAGCCGTTGGTTCTAGTCATGAGTGGAGTTCAGCCGTTGGTTCTAGTCATGAGTGGAGTTCAGCCGTTGGTTCTAGTCATGAGTGGAGTTCAGCCGTTGGTTCTAGTCATGAGTGGAGTTCAGCCGTTGGTTCTAGTCATGAGTGGAGTTCAGCCGTTGGTTCTAGTCATGAGTGGAGTTCAGCCGTTGGTTCTAGTCATGAGTGGAGTTCAGCCGTTGGTTCTAGTCATGAGTGGAGTTCAGCCGTTGGTTCTAGTCATGAGTGGAGTTCAGCCGTTGGTTCTAGTCATGAGTGGAGTTCAGCCGTTGGTTCTAGTCATGAGTGGAGTTCAGCCGTTGGTTCTAGTCATGAGTGGAGTTCAGCCGTTGGTTCTAGTCATGAGTGGAGTTCAGCCGTTGGTTCTAGTCATGAGTGGAGTTCAGCCGTTGGTTCTAGTCATGAGTGGAGTTCAGCCGTTGGTTCTAGTCATGAGTGGAGTTCAGCCGTTGGTTCTAGTCATGAGTGGAGTTCAGCCGTTGGTTCTAGTCATGAGTGGAGTTCAGCCGTTGGTTCTAGTCATGAGTGGAGTTCAGCCGTTGGTTCTAGTCATGAGTGGAGTTCAGCCGTTGGTTCTAGTCATGAGTGGAGTTCAGCCGTTGGTTCTAGTCATGAGTGGAGTTCAGCCGTTGGTTCTAGTCATGAGTGGAGTTCAGCCGTTGGTTCTAGTCATGAGTGGAGTTCAGCCGTTGGTTCTAGTCATGAGTGGAGTTCAGCCGTTGGTTCTAGTCATGAGTGGAGTTCAGCCGTTGGTTCTAGTCATGAGTGGAGTTCAGCCGTTGGTTCTAGTCATGAGTGGAGTTCAGCCGTTGGTTCTAGTCATGAGTGGAGTTCAGCCGTTGGTTCTAGTCATGAGTGGAGTTCAGCCGTTGGTTCTAGTCATGAGTGGAGTTCAGCCGTTGGTTCTAGTCATGAGTGGAGTTCAGCCGTTGGTTCTAGTCATGAGTGGAGTTCAGCCGTTGGTTCTAGTCATGAGTGGAGTTCAGCCGTTGGTTCTAGTCATGAGTGGAGTTCAGCCGTTGGTTCTAGTCATGAGTGGAGTTCAGCCGTTGGTTCTAGTCATGAGTGGAGTTCAGCCGTTGGTTCTAGTCATGAGTGGAGTTCAGCCGTTGGTTCTAGTCATGAGTGGAGTTCAGCCGTTGGTTCTAGTCATGAGTGGAGTTCAGCCGTTGGTTCTAGTCATGAGTGGAGTTCAGCCGTTGGTTCTAGTCATGAGTGGAGTTCAGCCGTTGGTTCTAGTCATGAGTGGAGTTCAGCCGTTGGTTCTAGTCATGAGTGGAGTTCAGCCGTTGGTTCTAGTCATGAGTGGAGTTCAGCCGTTGGTTCTAGTCATGAGTGGAGTTCAGCCGTTGGTTCTAGTCATGAGTGGAGTTCAGCCGTTGGTTCTAGTCATGAGTGGAGTTCAGCCGTTGGTTCTAGTCATGAGTGGAGTTCAGCCGTTGGTTCTAGTCATGAGTGGAGTTCAGCCGTTGGTTCTAGTCATGAGTGGAGTTCAGCAGTCAGTTCTAGTCACGAGTGGAGTTCAGCAGTCAGTACTAGTCATGAGTGGAGTTCAGCAGTCGGTTCTAGTCACGAGTGAAGTTCAGCAGTTGGTTCTAGTCACGAGTGGAGTTCAGCACGAGTGGAGTTCAGCAGTCGGTTCTAGTCACGAGTGGAGTTCAGCAGTCGGTTCTAGTCACGAGTGGAGCTCAGCAGTCGGTTCTAGTCAGGAGTGGAGCTCAGCAGTCGGTTCTAGTCAGGAGTGGAGCTCAGCAGTCGGTTCTAGTCACGAGTGGAG
>NW_015506769.1:109557-124651 GCF_001515645.1 Sinocyclocheilus grahami
GTTCCGGTCATGAGTGGAATGCAGTAGTAGGTTCGGTTCTAGTCACGAGTGGAGTTCAGCAGTCGGTTCTAGTCACGAGTGGAGTTCAGCAGTCAGGACTAGCTCAGCCGTCACACACAGCACAGCAGACACAAAACGTCACCGGGCCCACTCATAGTTTTAATCATATGCAGGATTTAATTATATCGCATGCAATTGATCTTACTGATATAGAATTGATCTTACTGATATAGATATCGTACCTCAAAGTGATGTTGTTACTGACCATTTCCTTGTATCGTGCATGCTGCATATTACTGATATTAACTATATGGCTCTGCACTATTGTCCAGGAACAACTATTGTTCCAGCCACCAAAGACAGATTTACAAATAACCTGCCTGATTGATCTCAACTGCTCTGTGTACCCATAAATACACATGAACTATACGAAATGACTAGCAACATGGGCACTATCTTCTCTAATACATTAGAAGCTGTTGCCCCCATCAAATTGAAAAAGGTTTAATTCACTGACTAGCTACGCAATATCACTTTCATTATCGCAGATGAATCACCTGTGATAATGAACGCGATATTGCGTAGCTTGTCAGTGAACTATGGCTCTGTGTAGTAAATGCCGCTCCATCTGAAAGCACATGATGGAGATTTACTACTAATCACAGGAGCGGCTTTACTGACGAGATGCGTACAGCCCTCATGGGTTGATTTGTCAGTAATCTCTCTTGGTTATAATATCAATAGTTTCACATCATCTTCATGAATCATGCGCGGTATTTATCCTGCACTGAATGGTGAGATGTGGTTCTCTCATGTATCTCAGTGAGATCTCAGCTTACACTAACTATGCAGCAACATTCACTTCTAAGACAGAGCAAGCCAGATCTGACCCAAAAGCAGCAGCAGTATGTGGGTCAGGACCCCACAGTACACCGCATGGAGCGCTGCAGCCACTTCACAGCACGTCCATCAGCACAGGTTTAACATGACACCCAACCTGATTCGCAAACAACACCTCACACCAGCAGGTCTGTTGTTGTTCTTCACAAATGATCAGTTGCAGTGTTATCTCTTGTGTTATGTAGTGATCTGCACAGTAAAGGAAACGGAAATAAGAATAGCAGTTTACAAATATTGACGCTGTAGACAGACAGGCACACAGACAGATCTCACATGGATCTTAAGCATGATTTAGGCGTGTTGTGTTTTTTCCCCGGGTGTGATCCTGAGAGAGGAAACCACAGCCTTTCCTGCGTGAGAGCTCTTCTCTGACTAAGTCAATAAAGTGAAGTAGGGATGCACCGAAATTAAAATTCTTGGCCGAAGCCCCCCCCCCTAGAATTTAGTTTATATTGGCCATTGAGAAACAAATGTACAGTATGTTCTGCCATGAACTCTAACGTATCAAAACGTCTGTCTACAGCTGTCTACTGCCAACAGGTGACTCCAGAGACAGACGCCGTGTTCGTGGGTCAGCGGTCGATCCGAGGTTTGACTCAGGCTCTGTTTTTCAACACCTCATCCTGTTTTGAGCGGTTAGGCAGATGCAGTCCTCTGGGTATCCGGCACAAAGCAGAAGAGGGTGTGTGTCCAAGCTATATTTGTCCACGTTCTGCTCGTGCGGTCTAATGCACTGGAGAAACCGCCTGCGTGACATATTGGGGCTAAAAACTCCTGAATAATTTCTTTCAGGAGTTTAAAAGGCTCATGACTGTGAGTGACACGTTCTGGAGGAGCCCACAGCTGCATTACACAATCTCACCATTTTCTCTTTTTTTCCGAAAAAGGAAACTTTCATGCGAGATTTTAGATATCTTGATAGTTAAGTATTTGAAAGTTCTTATCAGAGAAAGCATCATTTCAACCAAACAGTAGATAAAAATGAAAGAAAAACGAGTCGTCCAAATGATCAGGTTTCTCACAGTTTGTCACTAAATGAACACGAGGAAGAATGAGATTTTATCCGTTTGATGCTCTAAACTTGCGCAGCCTAGTGAAGACAGAAACCTAGCCAGTAACGTCATTTCACTAAGACGATGGCATCCAATATAACAAAACGTGACAATATCAATTCAATTAAGTGTAGAATCAAAACTATTTATTAATTATTCTCTTGTTCTAAGGAAATACAGATACTTTCCTTCTTTTTGGCGGAACACAAAAAGAGAAACACCAACAAAAAAAGTCCTGTGCACGCTTATCTATTTGATGGCAGTGAATGGTGACCTCCTTTAAACTGTTAAAGAAGGGATGCAAACGTGTGATAAAATAATCCCATGCATGTTAATGTGTATATTCTGAGCACATACGGTAGGGTTTGGTGAGAAACAAACTGAAAATGTAGTTTATTATTAGGAGAAAAAAGCACAGAAGCACATAATTTGCCGAAATCAAGATTAGCAAAAACACGAGGCCTATAAACGCCAGAAAAGCAGTGTAAAAGTCTTCTCCGAGGTGTTATTACGTGTCTACGTGTTATTAATTCAAATGCTTTAATATACAACTAATTAAATGTTTTATGATGAAACATTTGCATTAGTTATTTATAATGAACTCTCTGGCATTAACCGGCTCTGTTAATAGTGTAAACAGCACACGTCCCTGAACAAACCCGTCAGATAGAAAGCATCGCTCTTTATTTATAGCATCGCATGCAATTGATCTTACTGATATAGAATTGATCTTACTGATATAGATATCGTACCTCAAAGTGATGTTGTTACTGACCATTTCCTTGTATCGTGCATGCTGCATATTACTGATATTAACTATATGGCTCTGCACTATTGTCCAGGAACAACTATTGTTCCAGCCACCAAAGACAGATTTACAAATAACCTGCCTGATTGATCTCAACTGCTCTGTGTACCCATAAATACACATGAACTATACGAAATGACTAGCAACATGGGCACTATCTTCTCTAATACATTAGAAGCTGTTGCCCCCATCAAATTGAAAAAGGTTTAATTCACTGACTAGCTACGCAATATCACTTTCATTATCGCAGATGAATCACCTGTGATAATGAACGCGATATTGCGTAGCTTGTCAGTGAACTATGGCTCTGTGTAGTAAATGCCGCTCCATCTGAAAGCACATGATGGAGATTTACTACTAATCACAGGAGCGGCTTTACTGACGAGATGCGTACAGCCCTCATGGGTTGATTTGTCAGTAATCTCTCTTGGTTATAATATCAATAGTTTCACATCATCTTCATGAATCATGCGCGGTATTTATCCTGCACTGAATGGTGAGATGTGGTTCTCTCATGTATCTCAGTGAGATCTCAGCTTACACTAACTATGCAGCAACATTCACTTCTAGTGTTAGGCGCAGTGTCAGTACAGAAGCATGCACGCACACACACACACACACACACACACACACACACACACACTCACCCACACACACTCGCACACACTCACTCACTCACACTCACTCTCTCTCTCTCACACACACACTCACACTCTCACAGACTCACTCACTCACACACACACTCACTCACACACTCTCTCACACTCACACACACACACCCACACACTCACACTCACACACACACACTAACTATGCAGCAACATTCACTTCTAAGACAGAGCAAGCCAGATCTGACCCAAAAGCAGCAGCAGTATGTGGGTCAGGACCCCACAGTACACCGCATGGAGCGCTGCAGCCACTTCACAGCACGTCCATCAGCACAGGTTTAACATGACACCCAACCTGATTCGCAAACAACACCTCACACCAGCAGGTCTGTTGTTGTTCTTCACAAATGATCAGTTGCAGTGTTATCTCTTGTGTTATGTAGTGATCTGCACAGTAAAGGAAACGGAAATAAGAATAGCAGTTTACAAATATTGACGCTGTAGACAGACAGGCACACAGACAGATCTCACATGGATCTTAAGCATGATTTAGGCGTGTTGTGTTTTTTCCCCGGGTGTGATCCTGAGAGAGGAAACCACAGCCTTTCCTGCGTGAGAGCTCTTCTCTGACTAAGTCAATAAAGTGAAGTAGGGATGCACCGAAATTAAAATTCTTGGCCGAAGCCCCCCCCCCTAGAATTTAGTTTATATTGGCCATTGAGAAACAAATGTACAGTATGTTCTGCCATGAACTCTAACGTATCAAAACGTCTGTCTACAGCTGTCTACTGCCAACAGGTGACTCCAGAGACAGACGCCGTGTTCGTGGGTCAGCGGTCGATCCGAGGTTTGACTCAGGCTCTGTTTTTCAACACCTCATCCTGTTTTGAGCGGTTAGGCAGATGCAGTCCTCTGGGTATCCGGCACAAAGCAGAAGAGGGTGTGTGTCCAAGCTATATTTGTCCACGTTCTGCTCGTGCGGTCTAATGCACTGGAGAAACCGCCTGCGTGACATATTGGGGCTAAAAACTCCTGAATAATTTCTTTCAGGAGTTTAAAAGGCTCATGACTGTGAGTGACACGTTCTGGAGGAGCCCACAGCTGCATTACACAATCTCACCATTTTCTCTTTTTTTCCGAAAAAGGAAACTTTCATGCGAGATTTTAGATATCTTGATAGTTAAGTATTTGAAAGTTCTTATCAGAGAAAGCATCATTTCAACCAAACAGTAGATAAAAATGAAAGAAAAACAAGTCGTCCAAATGATCAGGTTTCTCACAGTTTGTCACTAAATGAACACGAGGAAGAATGAGATTTTATCCGTTTGATGCTCTAAACTTGCGCAGCCTAGTGAAGACAGAAACCTAGCCAGTAACGTCATTTCACTAAGACGATGGCATCCAATATAACAAAACGTGACAATATCAATTCAATTAAGTGTAGAATCAAAACTATTTATTAATTATTCTCTTGTTCTAAGGAAATACAGATACTTTCCTTCTTTTTGGCGGAACACAAAAAGAGAAACACCAACAAAAAAAGTCCTGTGCACGCTTATCTATTTGATGGCAGTGAATGGTGACCTCCTTTAAACTGTTAAAGAAGGGATGCAAACGTGTGATAAAATAATCCCATGCATGTTAATGTGTATATTCTGAGCACATACGGTAGGGTTTGGTGAGAAACAAACTGAAAATGTAGTTTATTATTAGGAGAAAAAAGCACAGAAGCACATAATTTGCCGAAATCAAGATTAGCAAAAACACGAGGCCTATAAACGCCAGAAAAGCAGTGTAAAAGTCTTCTCCGAGGTGTTATTACGTGTCTACGTGTTATTAATTCAAATGCTTTAATATACAACTAATTAAATGTTTTATGATGAAACATTTGCATTAGTTATTTATAATGAACTCTCTGGCATTAACCGGCTCTGTTAATAGTGTAAACAGCACACGTCCCTGAACAAACCCGTCAGATAGAAAGCATCGCTCTTTATTTATAGCATCGCGTGTGCAAACATCCTGACAAGAGTGCATTCACATGCATCATAAATCATAAACACATCTGATGAATGCTGTAACGTGACAGGGAATGACATACTATAGATGAGCAAAGCCTCTAAAAATAACAGCGGCCCAGAAATGATCCGTTCGGTTGAATCACATTTATACATCTCTTCACTAACCGCACTTATATTTATCATTAGGTCTGAGTGTGTTTGAATCAGCTGGTGAATTAATGCATGCGTGTTTTGTGAATCACACAGGTGCAGAGAATCAATAACTACCAACATCTTCTGCTCACAGTAATGAACTATAATATTTGTATTATATTTTGAATGTTCTTGGAGTCTAGGTGGCACTTCTGTGGAGTAGCCTATTTACTTATAAAACACATGATATAAAAAAAGCCTTGTTTAAGTCAAGCAGTGCCAGACTGACCACTCAGCTCATTCAGACGAGTGTAACTGTATATCTTTAACAGCACAAATGATGATGTATGATTTATAGCCCTGTGTCATAAACAGACTGGCTTCAAAAAAAATCAGCATTATCAAAAACCAGATATTTACTGGATTTCAAATAAATATCACATAAAATTAATGCTTTTCACTTATTTTTGTACTTTGTTTCAGTAAATTGATTAATCGCTGTGATGGCTCTGATGTTAGTCGCAGTTTCAGTACAGAAGCATGCATGCACACACACACACACACACACACACACACACACACACACACTGATGACACATTCAGATGCAGAGATGGTGTCCTCTAAAGTTTCTGGCAGGGAACAGACGGTGGGCTCAGCACACAGTCACTAATGCTGAATCTCCTGAAATCTCATCTGGATCCAGAGCTCGATGCAGCAGTTACACACCAACCTGAACGAACATCACTGACCACAAATAAACGCACTCATAAAAGACAACTTACTGCATTTCCAATGCAGCATTTCACATTTTTATTTAGTTTAACGTGATGTAATAAAACACCAAAACTAAACAGTTTCAGCGTCCACCTTTTTCCTAACGAGCCTACTGCGTATTAAATTCCAGTTTGGGGAAGTTCCACTCAACAAGACTGCAACAAATCATTTCAAATCATAAGATTGCACTACAAATAATCCTTATCCGTCATTTTGACTGAATGGGCTGTACATTTTCATTAATTTTGTATTTTCAGAAGTTAGGAGAATAACGTTCGGTATATTAATGTGACGTAGAGGTGTGAGATATCGACAACTAGGGCTGAAACGATTCCTCGAATACAAAAAATCTTCGTTTAGTCCATTTACTGTACATTTTACATGACAATAGAAATTAAAGAATTGTACTAAACACATGGACACAACAACAACAAGTCAAACCAGATATTATATTACATTATAGACTTCACAACAGGCCCGCATTAGTTCACGCATTATCTAACACTAACTAACAATGAGCAATATAAAAACAAATAAATAAATAACAGATAGAAATTTTGAATTAAACAATGCATTTGTAAATGCTGAAATTAGTACTGAAATGAATATTTAGAAATGTTTTTCACTGATAGCTCATGTTAACTTATGTAGTTAACAATGGTATTATATTCATCTTGACTGGATTCTATGCAACTGAGTGAAAAGAGGGTTTAATCACAGCTTCAGAGTAAATGCAACACATGACTTCATCAGGAGACGAAACACATTCATATTTCATGTCTTTCTTCCTCGTGCTCGTCTTCTTTAGGGCTTGACATCTCGACAGCAGCAATATAATGACATGTTCAGATATTATGTTTATCATATGAAGTTGTTTTAATAAACTTGATTTGTTCTTCATTGTCGCTTAATCAGCGTGCAATAATTGATGTTTATTATTACTGATGATTAGGGTGGCAAAGGGGTGGAAAATTTCCGGAAGCTTTCCAAAAATCCCTGGAATATTCCAAATAATTCCTGGAAAGTTTCCAAAATTTCTGGAATATTTCAGAAATTTACTGGAACTTTTCCACCTTTTTGCAACCCTACTGATGATAAGCAATTTATTTAAAAAACAAAACATGCGACACGATGTCAAAAATCCTTGCGGCGTTCCTGCTTTATCAGTCCGATCAAACATTTATAAAATGTCTTTTAAACAGCGAAATACACTTTATGATCAAATATGTTTCTTATATCAAACAACAGCTTGAAAAACGTTACGATGACCAGCATTGAGGCTACATATCAAAATCTATCATATTATTCACAATCATGCATCACATCACAATCTGCAGGATATGAAATATCTTCAACTGTGGGACTTGTGACACCCTTCAGAGTGAGCCGAGGCTCTGAGCCCGACATTCCCGACATTCCCGGAGCGTCTGAGTACATACTTCACAGAACACACACTACACTAACCCTGCGGAGACGACTGACAGCCTTTAATCCTCCTCACATGACAACATCTGCCAGACCAACACTAACGCTTACGAGAGAATCTCAAACTGAGCCACAAATCCACCGGCAGAAAGGGTTCTGTTCTTCAACAACAGAGTTATTTCCAAAGCATCGCTCGCGGCTAACACAGCATTACATTTGAGTACCGCGTGAAAGTCAGCAGTTCAGCATGCACGACTCATGCCAATGCAAACTATCCCACGATTAGCACCAGATCTCATCTATGCCGGCACACTTCAAGACGCTTAATTTGGTTGCTATGCAGAAATTCATGCATTTTGGTTTGATCAAATATGGCACCAATCTACCAAAGCTGAAATTTAGCTTTTTTTAAAAAAAGCTTTCAAATAAAATAAAACGTTTAAAAAAAAAAAATCTAACAGTTTATCGTACCTTTAAACAAAAGAAGTTTGCATATGTTTTACGTTGAGTATCATATTTGATCATCAGGCTTTTATGGCTCATATAGTCTGAAATAGTGAGAATATGGAGGACAAACAGCTCAGTTTTATTCAGACTCAAACGGAGCAATTTAGTGCAGATGCTGATATTTGATACTCTGATGCTTGATGTAAATCAATGAGATCTTTATAACAGTACAGCAGACGCTGACATAAAATGCTATAAATATCAGCGGTCGCTCTATATCTGCAGTAATGTGTCAGTAAGATGAGACTGAAATGCTCCAAACATATAACGCAGTGATTGAGAGCTGAAGAAATAAAGGCTCCTCAGAAGACGTGAGATGTTCTGGAGGCTTGTGAAGATCATTCCTCCGCTGAGGAACAGTGAAAGTAAAGCTTCTGGAAACAAACGCTCCTCAAAAGATCCTGAGGATCAGATTTGAGACTCTAAAACATGATTGATGGAGAATCAAGTAAAGCTGAGCTGCTTCAGTGCAGTAAGTGTTCATCTGGAGATATTACTGCAGTTATTCTGACCTTTACGTGATCAAAATCAGTCAAGATCTGACACGAGAAGCTCCAGCTGAAGCTGGACGTTTGTACAGTTACACTAAAAGAGCTTCGACTGGATAAAACACTCTAAACTATCAATCAGAGACAGAAGACACGAGGAGATTGAGTGTGAAACGGGATTAGCAGCAAAGTTTTGATCATGTAATAAAGTAGCCCTCATCAGTATATCGGCCTCAGAGGAGGATCTGATCCACACTGTAAAAGATATGACTATGTCTACAACTCTTCTTAAAGACACAGTATGAGGCTGAAAGCCGTGGAAGCGAAACGAACACGGTTGGAAAGCAGCGGAGCTTTTATTATGCCACAGTCGAGCGCTTCTGCTGCTTCCGGTCGTGCGTATGTGGGGTAAAGCAGCGGAGCTTTTATTATGCCACAGTCGAGCGCTTCTGCTGCTTCCGGTCGTGCGTATGTGGGGTAAAGCAGCGGAGCTTTTATTATGCCACAGTCGAGCGCTTCTGCTGCTTCCGGTCGTGCGTATGTGGGGTAAAGCAGCGGAGCTTTTATTATGCCACAGTCGAGCGCTTCTGCTGCTTCCGGTCGTGCGTATGTGGGGTAAAGCAGCGGAGCTTTTATTATGCCACAGTCGAGCGCTTCTGCTGCTTCCGGTCGTGCGTATGTGGGGTAAAGCAGCGGAGCTTTTATTATGCCACAGTCGAGCGCTTCTGCTGCTTCCGGTCGTGCGTATGTGGGGTAAAGCAGCGGAGCTTTTATTATGCCACAGTCGAGCGCTTCTGCTGCTTCCGGTCGTGCGTATGTGGGGTAAAGCAGCGGAGCTTTTATTATGCCACAGTCGAGCGCTTCTGCTGCTTCCGGTCGTGCGTATGTGGGGTAAAGCAGCGGAGCTTTTATTATGCCACAGTCGAGCGCTTCTGCTGCTTCCGGTCGTGCGTATGTGGGGTAAAGCAGCGGAGCTTTTATTATGCCACAGTCGAGCGCTTCTGCTGCTTCCGGTCGTGCGTATGTGGGGTAAAGCAGCGGAGCTTTTATTATGCCACAGTCGAGCGCTTCTGCTGCTTCCGGTCGTGCGTATGTGGGGTAAAGCAGCGGAGCTTTTATTATGCCACAGTCGAGCGCTTCTGCTGCTTCCGGTCGTGCGTATGTGGGGTAAAGCAGCGGAGCTTTTATTATGCCACAGTCGAGCGCTTCTGCTGCTTCCGGTCGTGCGTATGTGGGGTAAAGCAGCGGAGCTTTTATTATGCCACAGTCGAGCGCTTCTGCTGCTTCCGGTCGTGCGTATGTGGGGTAAAGCAGCGGAGCTTTTATTATGCCACAGTCGAGCGCTTCTGCTGCTTCCGGTCGTGCGTATGTGGGGTAAAGCAGCGGAGCTTTTATTATGCCACAGTCGAGCGCTTCTGCTGCTTCCGGTCGTGCGTATGTGGGGTAAAGCAGCGGAGCTTTTATTATGCCACAGTCGAGCGCTTCTGCTGCTTCCGGTCGTGCGTATGTGGGGTAAAGCAGCGGAGCTTTTATTATGCCACAGTCGAGCGCTTCTGCTGCTTCCGGTCGTGCGTATGTGGGGTAAAGCAGCGGAGCTTTTATTATGCCACAGTCGAGCGCTTCTGCTGCTTCCGGTCGTGCGTATGTGGGGTAAAGCAGCGGAGCTTTTATTATGCCACAGTCGAGCGCTTCTGCTGCTTCCGGTCGTGCGTATGTGGGGTAAAGCAGCGGAGCTTTTATTATGCCACAGTCGAGCGCTTCTGCTGCTTCCGGTCGTGCGTATGTGGGGTAAAGCAGCGGAGCTTTTATTATGCCACAGTCGAGCGCTTCTGCTGCTTCCGGTCGTGCGTATGTGGGGTAAAGCAGCGGAGCTTTTATTATGCCACAGTCGAGCGCTTCCGCTGCTTCTGGTCGTGCGTATGTGGGGTAAAGCAGCGCTGTTTTATCATACTAGATACGTTTAGTTCTGTTATAATGCTACTCTGTGCTGTCGTCACCGGTCTATTAAAACACACAACATATTCAAGCATCTTTGGTGTTTCCATGTTTTCGGAAATCGAGGGGTTATGACATCATTAGCAGGCGACACAATGACTCTATAGACATGCTCCGTGTCACTAGTTAAAATTGCTTATTTCTTTGGATTTAAACATTCTTCTAAACATTTGGGATAATGTAAATACACAAGTCAGCAAAATATATAACACTGTTCTAGTGGTTTTTGGAGTGCTTTTAAATCAGTTTTTAAGATAACGGCTCCAACAGTTGCTAAGATGCACTCCTGCTCTGCCCAACGAATCCCACAGCCTTCCCGTCCCCCATCCGTATTCCTCACAGCCCTGTGTTTCTCAGCGGCGTGAATGAAAGCTCTTCCTGCAGCCCACTGTTAGCCGCTGGCGAGAGACGCTAAAGAGAGCGCGAGCCAAGAACAGGCCAGCGTCTAAATATCCAGAGCCCTCTCTCTTCACCCTCCACTGCACCAACAGCATTCAGCCTTTCATTCCAGTGATAATGAACAGACCGGAACAAGAGCGCCGTCCAAACCACAAGAGCCGCTCACAATGGTTTTGTGGCCATGTCATGTGCATCCGTGGGAGCAGAGAACGCTGCCATGTTTTATTACCAGCGACGAGAGAGAGAGAGAGAGCGAGAGAGAGAGCGAGAGCGAGAGCGAGAGCGAGAGCGAGAGCGAGAGCGAGAGCGAGAGCGAGAGCGAGAGAGAGAGAGAGAGAGAGATCCATGGGAACATAAACATGCAGGATCGTTGTGAATGCGTGCTTGTTCTGAAGTTGTGTACGGTGACATCACATGAGCAAGCCTCTCACGCACACTGTACTGAATGCACACGTGTTCTGTGTGCATGTAAACATTACTGCAAAGCACAATGTGCATGGTTATTCATGTCGAGTTCTGTTTAAAATAAGTAAAAGACTCAAGGGTTGTTGCAGTATTTTTGACATGCACATGCAGTATAACAACATGTCCCAGACACCGAGCGGATATCTGATGCATGCACATGTCTGTAAAGTAGGGTTGTATTATTTGTAAAGTAAAAGAACTGTATAAAGAGCAATGCAAAGCCACGGCAATTCCGGATGAAATGCCAATCCATGCTCGCCAGCACCCTGAGATTAAGACCTCACGAGTCTGTTCTGTGTTCTGGACCGTCAGTGTCAGCGTCTCTGCACACAAACCTCTCCGAGAACGCAAATATTTCTCACATTCACTTTATAGCACCTTATATGTGTCCTTCACAGGGATTTTAGGAGAAGCATGTGAGACGTATGTGAGCCTGCAGCACAAAAGCAGTGTTAAGTCGCTGGGGGATATTTGTAGCAATAGCCAACAATACATTGTATGGGTCACAATTATACATTTCTCTTTTATGCCAAAAATCATTAGGATATTAAGTAAAGATCATGTTCCATGAAGATATTTTGTACATTTCCTACTGTAAATATATCAAAACTTAATGTTTGATTAGTAATATGCATTGCTAAGAACTTCATTTGAACAACTTTAAAGATGATTTTCTCAATATTTAGATTTTTTTGCACCCTCAGATTCCAGATTTTCAAATAGTTGTATCTCAGCCAAATATTGTCCGATCCTAACAAACCATACATCAATGGAAAGCTTATTTATTCAGCTTTCAGATGATGCATACATCTCAATTTCCAAAAATGGGCCCTTATGACTGCTTTTGTGCTCCAGGCCACAGTCGAGCGCTTCCGCTGCTTCTGGTCGTGCGTATGTGGGGTAAAGCAGCGCTGTTTTATCATACTAGATACGTTTAGTTCTGTTATAATGCTACTCTGTGCTGTCGTCACCGGTCTATTAAAACACACAACATATTCAAGCATCTTTGGTGTTTCCATGTTTTCGGAAATCGAGGGGTTATGACATCATTAGCAGGCGACACAATGACTCTATAGACATGCTCCGTGTCACTAGTTAAAATTGCTTATTTCTTTGGATTTAAACATTCTTCTAAACATTTGGGATAATGTAAATACACAAGTCAGCAAAATATATAACACTGTTCTAGTGGTTTTTGGAGTGCTTTTAAATCAGTTTTTAAGATAACGGCTCCAACAGTTGCTAAGATGCACTCCTGCTCTGCCCAACGAATCCCACAGCCTTCCCGTCCCCCATCCGTATTCCTCACAGCCCTGTGTTTCTCAGCGGCGTGAATGAAAGCTCTTCCTGCAGCCCACTGTTAGCCGCTGGCGAGAGACGCTAAAGAGAGCGCGAGCCAAGAACAGGCCAGCGTCTAAATATCCAGAGCCCTCTCTCTTCACCCTCCACTGCACCAACAGCATTCAGCCTTTCATTCCAGTGATAATGAACAGACCGGAACAAGAGCGCCGTCCAAACCACAAGAGCCGCTCACAATGGTTTTGTGGCCATGTCATGTGCATCCGTGGGAGCAGAGAACGCTGCCATGTTTTATTACCAGCGACGAGAGAGAGAGAGAGAGAGAGAGAGAGAGAGAGAGAGATCCATGGGAACATAAACATGCAGGATCGTTGTGAATGCGTGCTTGTTCTGAAGTTGTGTACGGTGACATCACATGAGCAAGCCTCTCACGCACACTGTACTGAATGCACACGTGTTCTGTGTGCATGTAAACATTACTGCAAAGCACAATGTGCATGGTTATTCATGTCGAGTTCTGTTTAAAATAAGTAAAAGACTCAAGGGTTGTTGCAGTATTTTTGACATGCACATGCAGTATAACAACATGTCCCAGACACCGAGCGGATATCTGATGCATGCACATGTCTGTAAAGTAGGGTTGTATTATTTGTAAAGTAAAAGAACTGTATAAAGAGCAATGCAAAGCCACGGCAATTCCGGATGAAATGCCAATCCATGCTCGCCAGCACCCTGAGATTAAGACCTCACGAGTCTGTTCTGTGTTCTGGACCGTCAGTGTCAGCGTCTCTGCACACAAACCTCTCCGAGAACGCAAATATTTCTCACATTCACTTTATAGCACCTTATATGTGTCCTTCACAGGGATTTTAGGAGAAGCATGTGAGACGTATGTGAGCCTGCAGCACAAAAGCAGTGTTAAGTCGCTGGGGGATATTTGTAGCAATAGCCAACAATACATTGTATGGGTCACAATTATACATTTCTCTTTTATGCCAGAAATCATTAGGATATTAAGTAAAGATCATGTTCCATGAAGATATTTAGTACATTTCCTACTGTACAAATATAAAAAATGTATTATAATTAGTAATATGCATTGCTAAGAACTTCATTTGAACAACTTTAAAGATGATTTTCTCAATATTTAGATTTTTTTGCACCCTCAGATTCCAGATTTTCAAATATTGTTCTCTCCTAACAAACCATACATCAATGGAAAGCTATTTATTCAGCTTCACCAACAAAAAAAAAAAGACCTTTGACTATTTTTGTGGTCCAGGGTCAGAAATGTTGACACTAAAGACACTAAACTGAGAGCAAACACTTCTCCTGCGGGAGGTTTAGGGCTTGGTATCGTTCCAATTGTGATTCTGCTAACATTTAGATATCAAACATTTATTTTGTGTCTCTTTTTGCTGAATATTTAATTGCTGCTGAATACCATGAACACAAGTCAGCCGGCTGCATAACAACTGGACTCGATTAGGAGCTGTTTGTGTGTAATATAGAGCCGCACGATTCTGGATTAATCTACTTTTTCTGTTTTTTATGGAGGTTGTAGTTCTCTCAGAATTTCAAAGAAAAACATCAGACAACTGAACAAACCCTCGTGGAGCGTGTGAGTTTCATTTCTGGAGGAATCAGTGTATCTGAATGAATCTCTTGAATGAATGAATGAATGATTCAAAGACAAATACAGCCACCTAAACAAACAAGATGCGCACACAGGACCTGACGGCTGGAAGTGAAGTATCCGATTCTGGAACTGATTTCTGATTCCCAAACCCTTCACCAGCACCAGCACCAGCACCAGCACCACCAGCACCACCAGCAGCAGCACCAGCACCACCAGCAGCACCAGCACCACCAGCAGCACCAGCAGCACCAGCAGCACACGGGCCGCACTCACCAGCGCTTACTGTGAGCTCGAGCACAGCTGACTCTGAGGTAAACACCTGCGTGAAGCGGACACGGTTTACCTGCGTAGAAGCGCAGCAGCGAGCCCAGCTCGGTGTTCATGCCCTCCTCCTGAACCCGCCACGGGTCCTTAAACCCCAGCTTGAAGAGGAAGTCGTTCTGGAGCTGCAGGGGCCTCTCCTCGGGCCCCAGGCGCCGCGCCGCCTCGCCGTGCAGCTGAACGTACAGCGCCGGTCCGGAGTCCCAGTCACCGGCGGGACCCGCCTCGGCTCCATCCGTTACCCGACAGTCCAGCTCCAG
>NW_015506769.1:124857-130857 GCF_001515645.1 Sinocyclocheilus grahami
GCAGCAGCACCCGCACCAGCACCAGCACAACCAGCAGAACCAGCAGAACCAGCAGAACCAGCAGAACCAGCAGAACCAGCAGAACCAGCAGCACCAGCAGCACCAGCAGCACACGGGCCGCACTCAGCAGCGCTTACTGTGAGCTCGAGCACAGCTGACTCTGAGGTAAACACCTGCGTGAAGCGGACACGGTTTACCTGCGTAGAAGCGCAGCAGCGAGCCCAGCTCGGTGTTCATGCCCTCCTCCTGAACCCGCCACGGGTCCTTAAACCCCAGCTTGAAGAGGAAGTCGTTCTGGAGCTGCAGGGGCCTCTCCTCGGGCCCCAGGCGCCGCGCCGCCTCGCCGTGCAGCTGAACGTACAGCGCCGGTCCGGAGTCCCAGTCACCGGCGGGACCCGCCTCGGCTCCATCCGTTACCGGACAGTCCAGCTCCAGCTCGTCCGAGGAGCTGCCGTACGCGTCCAGGCCCTCGAGCGCCGAAGCGTCGGTACCCAGGGTCATGTCGTCGCTGAGCGAGTCCCGGTGCCGGCTGAACCGGGCCCCGGAGCTCAGGTCGCTGCTGCTCTCCACATCGGAGCCCGCGGACCGTTTGACGGAGTCCTCGTCCTGGGGCTCGGTGCAGATGTCGAACCGGAACCGGTGCTCCTTCTCCAGCAGCAGCAGCCGCAGCCGGTCGCCGTCGCAGTTCCCGTTCACGTCCGTCTTGGCGGCGAGCCTCAGGACCGAGCCCGGTTTGCCGCTCAGGCGCTGCGCGATGTCGGCCGCGGTGCAGTCCGCGGTGCACAGCACGAGCCGCGGCGGGAGCGACCGCACCGTCAGCCGGTCATGGACGTGAACGGAGCCGCGGCGCAGGTCCTGGCGGACCCACTGCCGGTCGCACAGCTGCAGCGGAGCGGCGGCTCGGTGTCTCTGCCGGTCCAGCGACGCGTGCCTCCTCACCCTCCTCTTCCTCAGCTCGGCGGGGCTCCGGTTCTGACGCGGCTTCGACGCTCCCTGGCCTTCGTCGTCGTCTTCATCGGCGGCGGATCTCAAGGCCGCACTCGGAGCGCCGCTCTTCTTCAGTTTAACGCTCTCCATCCTCGCGGGTCGCTCGTTAGTCCATCTGAGCGGGGATACGAGCGCCGCTCGACGCGCGGAGGGGCGTCATGAACGATCGCGGCGCGCGGGTCATGGAGTCTGAAAGCGGACGAGGCAAATCTCGCGAGACTCAAACGCACGAGAGTTCGCGTCGCCCTCATCAGGGTTGCCAAGTCCGCGGGTTTCCTGCTACTTCCGGCTCGGAGGGATACAGGCTAAAACCGGAAGCTGACAATACATTTAGTTTTCTATCTATTAGATTGTGTTTTATTAACGTCTGCACCTACCCCTTACAATAATGCAAAAACAGTCATTATTGTTGTACAGTGTGACAGAAATGATGCTATATTGATGTGCGCATGCCCAGTAGATGTTTTCCGTAGACATGCATGTTCATGTTCGCCGCTGGGATGCGGATTTGTTGCGAAGACCTGGCAACCCTGACTGACCGGAATGCTGTTTTTATTATTTTTGAATATCCATGAATAAAAAGAGCGAGAAGACGCGACTCTTCACTTAAATCTCGCGAGAATAGGAGCTAGTAACGCCCTGCTATTTTGGGTCGTTCAAACCTATTAAACATGTGCTTGTGTTGGTATTTATAACTTAATATTCACACTGAGAGTCGCTAAAATCGAGTCGCTGTCATCCTTTTTGTGCAATGTGAAATATTAATAAACTGCAAGAAATCCGATGTGCGCATTGCTATCACAAAACTCCATTTCCCGAGATGCACTGCGGCGTGTGTTTTTATTGGTGCGTCACAGTCGTGTTCATGTTCTGAACAGATGAAGCGTGTTGTAATGAATGTCAGACGCAGAGAAGGCCGCGGGCTGAAGCGCTGCACTGCCATCTAGCGGACACACTCGATTACTGCGCTTGTGTAACTTTAAAAGAATGCAAGAAAACTGGACATTTTAATGTTCTTAGAATATTAATCATACATGTTCAAATAATGTTATTTAAAATAAAAATGAAAGTTAGTAGAATGTTGTGAATATTTGTTTTAATGGCAGAAGTGAAGCTGTTTCTGTGATTGTGCAGCCTCCTCTCATCAGTCACTCCCAGCTGAACAACACCACTAGCTGAGCTGCACCACTGCTTATGATTGTAACACATTCAGATAATCTGATCACAACAACAGTGTGCAGTATCAGACAGCATAAGGGACTGTTTTTTACAGATAAAATAACTGGAAGTGAATGACACAAACATTCAAGTTACATTATAAAGTGGAGATGTATTCTTGTGTGTGTGTTCATACGATGTCATTTGTGCAGCATATTAGTCTCTCTTTCTCCTTTTAATTACATTTGAAAAAAATCTTATTGTACTTATTATTTGTACAAACAGTCCTCGTTTTCTGTGTGTGTGTGTGTGTGTGTTTGTGTGTGTGTGAGAGAGTGTGTGTGTGTGTGTGCATCTGTGTGTGTGTGTTTGATAACATGGGTCCTACAACATGAACAGGTTTACGCTTCATGTGTCCCTGTAAACCAAATGGCTTAAAAAACATACTAAACAGTGTTTTTTTTAAATCCAAAAATGCCTGTAGTTTTGTGTGAGGGTGATATAGACAACACAGTTTGTACAGAAGAAAACCATTACAGCTATGGAGAGTCCCCGTAAACCACATATGCAAGAATGTGTGTGTGTTGGTTTGTGTTCGCAGTAAAATACAGAGCACTGATTCCAAGTATGGGTTACTCAAACCCTTTCTGTTATTAAAACTTATGAATATTTAAAATGTCTGTTTGTTGTGGGGACAATAAGAGACGTCAAACAAGTCTCTTAAAGTCAAAATGGGAGACTCTAAAAAAGTGAAGTCTCAGAAAGTGGAAGTAGGCTATTGTTTAAACACAGACACGTCTCAATTCCCTTCACATTTCAAGGAATTCTACCTCAAGGACTTTTGGTAACACTTTATTTTAAGGTGTCCTTGTTACACATATTACATGTACTTACTATTATAATAACAATAAATTATTCATAATTACATGCAAGTAACCAAAGCCAACCCCGAACCCTAACCATATAGTAAGTACATGCAGTTAAAGGGATAGTTCACCCAAAAATGTGTTAGATGATCGAAGGTGTTACGGGTTTGGAACGACATGAGGGTGAGGAATTAATGACAGAATTTTCATTTTTGGGTGAACTATCCCTTTAATGAACATTACTCAGTAATTCAAGTAGTTTTGAGCTAATGTAACAGTGAAAGTGTTTATTAATTTGAACACACTCTCAAAACAAAGGTTCAGAAGCTGTTACTGGGGCAGTACCCTTTCAAAAGCTACTAATATGAAGGTTTAAGGTGCTAAAATGCACCATTCTGAGCTAAATAAGGTACAAAGGACGGTATTCAGGTACCATCACAGTGAGAGCTTTTGTACCTTTTCTTTTCTTTCCTGAGAGTGTAATAAATACCACCAGCCAAAGAATGGTAATGAATCACAGGTTTTATTAAAAGCCACTTAATAAAAATCTTTCTTCAGTATTTCATCAGAACACTTAAAAAAAATAATTGTAACACTTGATGTCAGTGTTGGGGAAAGTTACTTTTAAAAGTAATGCATTACAATATTGCATTACTCCCTAAAAAAGTAACTAATTATGTTACTTTTTATGGAAAGTAATACGTTATGTTACTTTTGAGTTACTTTTTAGATCTGTGCGGGGCTTGCTTGTTTGTTTTTAATATAAAAAGGTTCTACAAAAGTAAAAGTTCTTTCACAACAGAAGTGAGATGAGTGCGCCTCAGGCTGCAGGTACAGCAGAGAACCAAACACATGAAGAATATGACGCAGGAGAAGAAAGTGCAACACTATTCAGCAATAACACTAATAAATGTGTCATTTTTGATTATTAGTGTGCTTGAATCGGATCATCGAAGGTCAGCAGCAAAGACATCGGTTAATAAAATAGGATTAAAGTATATTTGTGTTATTTAACATATTTAATTAATGCACGTTTGCGTCATATTCTGAGTTTGTATTTGACTGTTTTTATTATATTTGATTGTGAGGAGCACTGCATGTGTTTGTGTGCAGTGAGATGAGTAAACACATGTTGATATTGAGTCTAGAGCTACAGTAAGATCATGTTCACACACAACACTCTGCACTCACTCCTGATTTCTGTCACCGTGGCAACACCAGAGCTGTCACTCAACACATGGAAACAAAGTAACTGCTGGTACTGATTTGAAAGAAGTAACTCAGATATTTAACTCTTTATTAAAAATTACTGCGTTACTTTACTAGTTACTTTCAAAAATCTGATTACGTAACTTGCATCACTTGTAATGTGTTATCCCTAGCACTGCTTTATGCAAATACTAACAGTGAGTTTATTTAAAGATGTTAATGAAATCATTCATTTCTGTATCATTGGCATATTGAAAATATGAGCGATATGCATGCGTTATATGTGCACCTTTGCAACAGCTTCAGCTTCTGCATTCTCCTACTTCACACACAGTACATCATTATTAACAAAACTGTCAGAAAAGAAAAGAAACATCTGCACACACTGATCCAGTCTCATCATAGACGTCATAGTAGTCGCTGTAGTCTGCTGTCGGAGCTTACAGGACACACACACAACACACTGTTAGCTCATGCAATATAATATAGGCCTACTTATAATATGTTATATTTATAATGTGCAACGAATCCCTGCAAGAGGGTGGAAACGACTCAGATAAAGGAAATTTGTCCTTCTTGAATGAATGAATGAATGAGTGAGTGGAGGAATAATACACTCATACACAAACTGTAGTAAACCAACAGTGTATTCTACATACAGTACAACACTAACTGTGAGCACAAACAAACCAGCAGCATGCATTAAAGTGTGTGTGTGTGTGTGTGAGAGAGAGAGAGAGAGAGAGTGTGTGTGTGTGTGTGTGTGTGAGAGAGTGTGTGTGTGTGAGACAGAGAGAGAGTGTGTGTGTGTGTGAGAGAGAAGTTTGTCAGAAATCTGAAATCTTAACATTAGTTTAACATTTCTTTAGGTATGAAAGTAAAGGAACAACACTTCAGAAGTAGGAGCTGCTCCAGCTGGTGCTCTGCTGACATCAGACTGAGGAAGACTTGTTTCACCTTCAAATTCCTAACATAATAATGCTGATTTGAATTTTGGTTGTTTTTTTTAATTCTTCACTTTTTCATAAAACGATTGTTTAGTGAACATTGTAGCAAAAATCACAATTAAAAAGTAGAACGTCCTAATGAAAGTGAAACTGAAAAATTTTACTAAATATATCGGCTTATATTTTTCAATAAACAACATTTTCAACTCTGAAGTAAATGGGTGTATAGTCTAGTTATTTAAGCACGTTTTAAATTGTTATTTTGAAAATAAATGAATAAATCAAAGTCATGCTTCCCTCGATCTGCTCCGTGTAATGAAGTTGTGTATCTCGGCGGCGCGTGCTGCACAAGCGCTCTCCACGCGTTCATCTGATGAATACAAGCTACTTCGAGATAGTGTCAGCGGCAGAAATACACCTGGTTGCCATGACAACCTCGCTGCTGAAACATGTAATGCGGTTACCAGCTGCAGGCCCCGGCTCCTCCGTCATGGCTCTGGATTACAGCTGGATCTGGGGACTCTGTGTGAGACAATCTGTCCAAAAGCTTTACAAAACAAGGAAAGCCCCAAAACTCCCCAAACACGCCCACTCCAGGGAAAGACACGCCCATCTCCCCGAATGTTTCGCTCTGACTTCCAGCGCGTGCCGCCCGAGGTTCATTAAAACTAAGCAGTGAAAATAATTAATAATTACTTCAATAATAAACATGAATCAATTTCCCAGACAGAAACACAGGGTGACTCTCGACTGTAAGGCGTAAGAAACACGCCCATTCGGATTTAGAACGCCGCCGATGTGACGTCACAGCCCCCCCCCCCCCCCCCCCCCCC